>NW_011888860.1:5562444-5569996 GCF_000151845.1 Pteropus vampyrus | reverse complement strand
CTAGTCACTTTTATCATATCATACATTTCTATTTACTTGGATCTGAATTTGCTAAATTTTGTTCTCACTGATTTTCTTATGTATTATTAAAATATGGTACTAATTATAGTAACTTTATTTTGTTTTGTTTATATTCTGGCAGGACAAATTTTATCTAACAAACTTTCAATAATTAATTCTAAACCCTTATGTTGATTCTCCCACTTAACTATAACTATTTTAATCTATTACATATGAACTATGGGATTCTGATTAAAACTTTGTTAAATTTATAAACTAATTTGAGAATGATGTATTAACAATATTGTTTTATAGCCAAAATATTTACTTTGTCTTTATTTTTTCTGTTCTTATATTCTTCAATTAATTTTTAAATGTCTTTATATAAGATTTATACTTTTCTTGTTATACTTCCTCTTAAATATTTTATAGGTTGTGTTGTCATTGTGAAATAAATCAATTTTTTTGTTTATAATGAATTAGTGTTAATATCATTAAGCTACTGTGTTTTAAAAATTAATTTTATATTAGATAAGCTATAATAATTCTCTTATTAAGGCTAACTGATAGTTTTTAGTTGTTTATTCTTGAATCACTGTAATTTTACATGTAAACAGTAAGAACAACTTTTAATATTCTTTCCATTTATTCAGTGAATATTTTTTATTGGACAACTACTGTGTATCAGGCATTGAGCTAGGTTCCACTGACATAACATTGAATGGCTTCAAGGAGCTTAGAGAGGACCATAAGTAAATAAAGTAGTTAATTAAGATACAGTGTGATCAATTTCCTGGTAAAGTTAAGCATTGAACAGATTGGAAACACATAGCAGAAAACACCCGCTTAATATTGTAGGTGTGGCTCTCTTTTCCCTCTTAAATTTCCAAGGCATTCCTCTCCATGTGTGTTAGTGATGGGTCTCATATTCCTTTGTATTAATAAAAAATCACTAAATTGAGCTGAATATCATTTTACTTCTGTAAAACTCTGAAAGTTCAAATCAATAACTGTTATGTAACACTTTTTCAATCATTTTACTTCCCTGCTAATTTGGGGGCAATAAAAATGATTCAGAGCTACAACTCTAGAAAGAAGTTTTTGTACAAAATAATTTAGCAGGTATATAAAGCTGTAAAGAAAATAACAAAATTCATTTTTTTTTCATTTCTTATTTTATTTTTATTTTCTTTGACTTCCAGATCTAAAATCAGTGCTTATACCTACTCTTTAAAAGCTAGCACTTATAGGCTTTGCATTAGGATATCTTCTACTCAGAAACATTATAACAGGTATGTTTTTTTCCTGGGACTTGTCATTTGAATACTATGCTAATAGAAACTGTTGTTTATAAATAAACACAATTTAACTTGTCATGAACGACAGATCACAGATGAGACCTGGCTTAGGAGTTTCATTTGCTCTTTCTTAACAAATTAATGGAAGAGTCATAACCAGGTGTCATAACAGGGACATTCACAGTTACCTTTATATGAATTGTATACAGGGTGGCTATATAATTTATCATCCAAATTAGGTCACTTTGCCAGCGAAAGAGGGAGCTATTAATTATTATTCCAGGAAAACAAGGTGTAAACCAGGCCATCCTGAGTAAACCTCGATGAGTATTTACCTTGTGCATGAAAAAGGATTTCTATTAATTGATTGAATTGCTATGAGTCCAGTGCAAACACAATGCTGGTAAAGGGGACTGGCTGGAAACTGAACTGTCAGTCAACTATGTTCCCACTGCAGGAGAACCAAGTGGCAAATTTTCAGGGCTGCCACTATTGATTTTTTAACAGAATATAAAACTCTGATTCTCTCTATAAAAGGCTCTATTTAATTATTAATTTTTTTATTATTAGAAATTTATTTCAGAGCACTCTCTGGTGTATAGGAAAAGATAGGCATTAATGTCAAATTAACTCAGTTTTGTGTATTTATATTAGAAAATTATGCAGAAAGATTGTAGTATACTATTAATATATAGAAAAAATAAATTTGTATAGTTCTACTATTGGACCATACTTAGTATATTCATCATACTGTTTTCACATTAAATCTGTAGCCATTTTATACATCAGTTTTAATAACAGTAAATTGTTATATATTATTTTTATATAACATTAAATTATAAAAATAATTTTACTTTTTAACAGACTCTTCATGATCATTAGCTGAATGGGTGCATCCATTGCACCATATGGATATATTTGTCTACCATGGATAATACTGTAATAAACATCTTTGTATAAGATAGTTTCTGTATCATTTGTTTCATTAATTTTCTCTTTGATTAGAAAATAAGGTAATCTAAATCAAGAATATAATGTTATTTGTCCCTGTATTTTCAGGATTTAGCACTTTTGTAGTACATAGTATATCCTCTCTAAATAAAGCATAGGACTGGATATTGAACACACATGTTGGATAGCCTTTCTCATCAGAGAGAGAGTGTGTGTGTGTGATTTCTTGAGATTGTTATTCTAACTTCTTAGAACTCAAAGGCAGAGATGAAACATCCTAACCATTCATGATCCAAATGCACTTCAAATTACTTACCATAAGTGTTGCTGAATTAGAAATATGAACTAGAAAACTAAAAATCCAACCACCCTGGGTTGATTAATAAAGATAAAATGAAATGATCCTGTAGAAACTTCAAAGGAGGTGAGTCTTCAAACGAAATCAATATTGTCTTAAATCTTGGCTCTATTATTTAATAGTGTATGTCCTGGGAATTCTATAAATATAGTTTTACACTTGTAAAATAGAAATATTAATATTTATTTCATAGAATTACTCTGGATTAAATGACATAATATGTGGAAGAAACTTAGTACATGGTTCTTGAAATGTAGAAGGCACATAATGAGGCATTATAGGTACTCAATAGCAGGTAATAATAAAATATCAACTATTAAAATAATTAGTAAATGTACATATTCAAGAGTCTGAATGTATTCAAATTATTTAAAAGAAGTCATTGATGTTGAATTGTATACCTGAAAATTACTGGATTTCTTTAACCAATGTCACCATAATAAAAATAAAGTGCTTGAGCATGAGTCTAGAAATTCTCAGAGCATTACTTAAAATCATAAATGTTTTCCCCAAATGAACAGCCATTCGACATAGGTAAAGGTTACCAAAATATCCTAGCCATGAAAGACATAGAGATATAAGATATGTTATATGAACTATTTTTTAAATTATGACAAGTATTTTTTAATTACCAAAATAATACCAATATGATATTCAAGGTAATTAATGAATAGTCCAAAGGTAAATTAAAAATCTTAGAAAGAAGATGTAGAAAAATCATAATGAATTTTTTGTTGTTTCTAAAAATGAGGCAAGATAGTCTTGTAATATCTTTGAGGTCAATTTTCATATTACTTCTGAGCTAGTTAGGAAAAGGGGAGTATAAATCACTGAGTACATACTTTTTAGGTTATCAAGATGTTGCTACTATAAAACATATAAAAAGCTTTTATTTTTTCTAGAAACTTTCATTTGACTACAATCATATTTCAAAGAAAGATCAACTGCTTTAATGTGCAGTGGCTTCCCTCTATCCACCAGATGATTCATTCTATAAAACTAGGATATAAAGCTAAATGGATGCCCTAAAATTTATGTTGTTCCCAATATCTCAGGTATTCTAATTAGATAAACAAAACTTTCCTGGAGGACATACCATAAGGCTTTAGTATTTTCAATACTTTAGTTTATGAATCCATTTATGTGTGTATTATATATTTTATTGAGAGAAAATAATAGGAAATGATTTGAAGGAAATCATAAAACTATACCACCAGTAGTATAACTTTTGAAATTAAATACAGCACAACAATTAATATAAGTGAGCACTTCATTAAAAATATATTAACTAAATGCACCCTAGTAGTTTATATAGAAATAGAAGTTGTAAACTATCCCCAAACCTCAGTGACTTACAACACTAAATGTTTATTTCTTGCTCAGGCTACATGTCCATTATAGGCTAACTGGGGTTCTGTCCATGTTGCCTTCACTCTGGGAGTCAACTAATGGAGTAGCCTCTGTCTGAGTATGGCTGGTCTTCTTACAGGACAAGAGAGAGATGGTAAACCATGCACTGACATTAAATCTTCTGCTTGGTGTTGACATATGTCACACATTTTCTACTACTCAAAGCGAATCACAGGACCACACCTGAATTCAATAGGATGGGGGTATATACTCCTCTTGCAGGAAGGAGAATTTTAGGTCACATGTCTAACTTAGAAGTCACTGAAATGAAAAGTATAATTCTCTGATAGAAAATGGAGAAATATTGAGAATAATAATGCACTCCATTATCTTTTGATAATTATCAGTAGAATTATTGTGAAGATGAAATGAAGTAGCAGTTTTGTTAAAGGTTATGTTTCAATTTACAATGTTAACTTGTACTCATTAAAAACAAAGATGTTAACTTATTCTAGTAATCATTTTTTATATATACATATATCAAATCATTATGTTGTATTTAAAGTTTTATACAGTGTTAAATATCAATTATATCTCAGTAAAATTAGATTATTTTTAAGTTGAAAAGGGGTGGGGGCTACATTAGCTAAGATGTTTAGGTCTAAAACAAAATTGATCTGAATAGATAGTGTAGAAAGATTAACTAAAGATAAGAGAAACTTGCACATTTACTGCTGGAAGGAAGCCAATCTTTGAAATATATATAAATAAGTATTATATTATGAATTTACCTAATTTTACTAATATGAGTGTTTAGTCTTTTGACCCTTTTTCACTGGAAGGCTAAGATTTACTAACATATAGGGTGTGTTAAATCTAGGGTGATTTTACCCAAATGAAGATAGAGTTACTTATGGGTGGTAAAGTAAGAGTAGCTTGTTACTTTTGATGATTTGCAGATGAATATCTATATTGCTGCGTTTTTTACCACAATTCAGAAGTAATCTGAATCTTTATGGTTGTTAAATACACAGATGTAGCAGGAAGCATTAACTGCACATTAAAACTTGATTCTCAGTTTTGCTAATAAATGAGGTTGTGCTTTAGTTGGTTCTATAGTGTCTTCAGTTTTCTCATTTACAACATAAAGGTGGTGGGTTATTTGATCCCTAGATTCTAATGCCTAGTGCTAAATTTTAATAGTCATATCTCCCCCAAATACATGTGGAGAGTGAGTCACCCACTCTTGATTTGATGATAAGACAATCTTTGACAATGTTTTTAGAATAAAATGTCTGGGTTCTTCTGACTGAAAAGGAAGAAGCACAGATTTGTTGAAAACTTATTTCTCTTTTTCTTCAAACCTTTCTTCACTCATCTTTCCTTAATTCTTCTTTTGTATCATGCACTGTATATTTACCAGACTAATTATTACAACATTTCCTGTATTTAGTTTCCTTTTAATTTTTATTTTTAAGTGTGATGGTTTAGAGTCACCACATATGGTTGCAAAGATTATGTATTGCACATATTTAGGTCCACGATTCACACTTTCAGTATACAATTTCTGTGGCCTTTAGTGACAGGTGTGGTGGTGGCTAAGATTTATTTTATTATTTTAATATTATGTGTTATATTTCTTGTACTGAATTCTTAATTTTGAGTATTATTATATCAGGGCAGTTCATATGCTGAAGGTGCTAGTCTTACTGAATGTAAAATATTTCTAATGTTTTTTATCTTTCTTACTACTTCCTAACAAAATTATAAGAATTATAATAATCTTAAACTATTTTTTAAACTATTTTTAAATACACAGTTTGGTTGAACTTTCTGTCATCCTTTTTTGTGGGGAATTATTTAGCGTTGATAAAGCAGATGATGAAGATGATGAGGATTTAACAGTGAACAAGACTTGGGTCTTGGCACCAAAGATTCATGAAGGAGATATAACACAAATTCTCAATTCATTGCTTCAAGGCTATGACAATAAACTTCGCCCGGATATAGGAGGTAAGTTTGAGTTGTCTTTCTGGGATTTGAAGGACTATGAAAACTATATTTACTGGTGTTATTTTCGTCACAGATCTCATATTCCTAGAGTGTCTTATGTATGTCAGAGACTGCTGGCTTTGACATTTATTCATTGGAATGATACTAGTTAGAGAGGTTGACAGATGTGGGAAGAAAGGCATATAAACATTTCTGATGTAATTATTTTACAACTGCTACAATAAAGGGTGAAACAGTAAAGTTTTAATAAAACTATCTGAAAAGCTGAGAGATATTTCATAAAAGAGAGTACCTGAAAGATAAATAGGAATTCTAATTTTGTACCATCCCACACTATTTTAATTAATGTAGAATTATAAGCCTTGGTAGTATATTTAGGACAGGCTATCCTACTTGGTTCTTCCTTGTCAGGTCCTTTGTGTTTGTGTACAAATTTTATAACATAATTAATTTCTAAGTCTCCTTAAAACAAAACAAAACAAAAAAAACATAAATCAGCAAAATTTTTTATTGGGATTGCATTAAATATATAGCCATTATGGGGAATTTGAAATCTTTACCATATTGAATTTTTACTTTACCAAATTCATGAGTATCATCTATTCCTCAATTTATATATTCATGAGTATCATCTATTCCTCAATTTTTATTAATGTTTCCCATGAAGAAGTGTTGAATATATTTTACTAAATTTAATTCTACATATTTGGAATTTTTGATGCAAGTGTAAAAATATCTTTTGAAAATTTATTATCTAATTTTATATTAGCAGTATATAGAAATAAAATAGTTACATAGTCACTCTGTCCTCAGGAGCCTTGCTAAATTTAATTATCAAATTTAATTATTAATTGTTATATTCTTCTAGATTTTCTACATAGATAGAGTTATGACTATTACAAATTATGACTACTTTGCAATAGTGTCTACTTTGCAAATAGTCAATATATTTCATTTCCAAAATTTCATTTTTTTAATCCATGTTACACTGGATAGGATTAGAGTAAGATAAAGTCTTGGTATGTTCTAGATATTAGGAAAAGCAATCCATATTTCATTATTAGACATAACATGTTCTGTAGGCTTCCTTTTTCAAGACACTCTTTGTTAGCTCCTTTATCTTCTTATTTTGCTAAGGTTCTTTATCCTCTATAATGTTTTAAATAATCTATGCATTTATTGAAATAATCATATTGATCCTATTTTGTTTTTTATTCTACTTACCATTTGTTCTATAAGTAATTTTCACTGACTTTTAAAATTTATTTGCATTTTTGTAATAAATGCCACTTGATTTTGACTGGTAAATTTTGTTTATTATGTTAATTTACTTTCTGTGGATTTAATTTTGCTGTTTTCCTAGATTGTTTTAGCTATCTATTTTAAAAACAGGACAGACTTAGTAAAATAGTTGTATACATGGAAATCCCATAAATTCTTTAACCTTAAGGTAAACATTTTATGTAAGTATACAATCAAGAAACTAACATTGATATAATGCTATTTAATCAACAACTTTACTCATATTACATCAGGTGCCTCACTAATGTTCTTTTTTCTGGATCAGAACCCTAGCAAAAAT
>NW_011888860.1:5551277-5554624 GCF_000151845.1 Pteropus vampyrus | reverse complement strand
TTATTTACTCAGTATAGACTTATAGATATGTTTTATTTTACACTTAAAAACTCATTACTATCATTATTTATTTTGTTGCTCAAAATAAAAATTTAGCCAATGGAACTTTCTATAATTTGGCTTCTATGTCCTTTCACATGTCATCATTTTCTGAATACATCCTTTCTAGCACATATTCCTGGCTCATCTTGATCCAGCAATGGAATTCACCATTTCTCCAGGGAACCCTGGTTCCTTTTTTGGTAGAATGCGATTAGAAACCATGATCTGGGCACTAGGTGTGTTCATTATTATTGGGTGTCATTGCTTCCCGACCCTCTCATTGGGCAGAAGTAGAAAATATGTTTTCTATACGCATATTCACGAGCATCTATATTTTCTCAAAAGTAGAAAATACATGTTCTATACACACATTTGTAGGCCTCTATCTCTCTGTAAATATATTATAAATCTGAGAACTCTGATTCCAATCTAAACATTACAGGACTCATTTGGTATAGCCTTTCCCCTTTCCTTATTTGTAACTCCTTTTCTCAACGGTGAGTCTCCTGGCTCTCACTTATCAATAGTATTTTTTTATTTGTTTAATTTCAGCAAATAAAGTAGTTTCAGAATTTTAACATATCTATGAAAACAAATTAACTGGAATAAAATATTAATGTACAATTATTTTTGTCTTTAACTTTACAGTATATAATCAAAATATTGTTCCTTAAAATTACTTAGGTTGGTTCTTTTCTTCCCTATTCCCTTCAGTGTGGTTATGTTATTCATTTTCAATACAGTTTGATTCAAATGTTACTGGTTATATTTTACTTTGAGTGGAATTCATCCATGTTTATATCTAGTACTTACATGGTTTTATTTATTTATATTCATTCCCTGATGCATGTGAAGTGTATTGTATATGTGAAATATGAATCTAATTTTTATCTTTTTCAAATGGCTTGTGTGTTGAGTCAGCACCATTTATTTAAAAATCAATCTTTGTCTCTATTATTTAAGATGGCAACTTTATCATTTATTACATTTTCTTGTGCAATCTGATTATTTCCGACCTTCCTGTTTTATTCTCTCATCTGTTTTCCTATTTGGCACCACTCTGTATTAATAGTAGGGACTCAACAGTATATTGAAACTAAAACATTTCTCTTAATGTCTGTGAGGCTAGTTTCACCTCATATTTTCACTCTGTATTGTTTTTCCTTTTTCAATTTTTCTGGCTATTACATGTTTTTAAAAGAATATGTGAGCTTTATTACCAACAAGTTTAGCTCCAGAAAAACAAAAACTTTGTTGGTATTTTTATTGGGATTGTGTTAAATTTGTAAATTAATTTTGGGAGAACTAACATCTTTATAACATTGAGTTAGCTAATATGGGAACATGGACCGTCTTTCCAATTCTTCATGTTTATTTTGTGCCTTTGGGGAATATTTTAAAAATTTACTCATACAGATTTTTCACAATTTTTAAATTCAATCCTGTTTTTAATTATTTTCTCCTATAAATGATATTTTCTCAACCATAATATCTTTTAACTAATTATTGTTTTTGTATATAGATGCCATTGATTTACCAATGCTCATTATATATCCTACCTTACTGATTTTTTATTGTTAGTGTAAGCATTAAATATCTGTTTCCAAAATATGTTATATCATATATGAATAAATTCTTATTTTTTCTTTACAAATCATATCCAACTCATTAATGTCTCTTATCTAATAGCATTCACTATTATGTCTAGTATCATATTGACTGGTAATATAGATAGTGGGTAAATTTGCTTTGCTTTAGATCTTAGTGAAAATGACTCTAGTTATCATATAGATAGTCACATTAAGAATTATTCCTCAACTTTCTTGATTTTGCTCTTAAATCAGGAACTGAAATTAAAATTTCTCAGTGTTTTTTTCAGCCTTTCTGGAAGTACTTATGATGTTTTTTCCTCTTTAGAATTATTAATATGGTATATAATATAAACTGAAACAATTTGCATCCTGAAATAAGCCCTTTGGTCATGATTCATTATATATTTAATGAGATGTTGGATTCTGTTTGCTAAAATATTATTTAGAATTTTTCTTTGGTATTCATGAGTAATATTCATTTTCCATGTTATTTTTTAGTAGTCTTCATCTTTTTCAGATACCATCTTTATACTTTTTTTCATGAAAGGGAGTTTTACTTATTTTCAAAGTTCTAGTAATTTATTGGGAGTTAGCCACATCTGGCTTTTGGGGTTCTGAAGAATTATATTGTAAGACCATCCAGTCTTATGTTTTTTGGAATACTTAATTATTTTACTTTCCTCTGGAAATTGATTTATTTATGCTTTCTAATCTAATAGGGTGAATTTCAGTATTCTGTAGTTCCCTAGGAAAAATATCCCTTTTATCAAGGTATTCAAATTTATTTGCAAAGAAGTCTTCAAAATAGTCTCCTAGGATTTTAAAAAAAAGATATTCTGTTTTAACATTTACTTTTCCTTTGTTTTTTCTATTTTACATGTTGTAGTACTAATCTCTTGTTTTTTGATCAAGAAAAGTAAAGATAGTGTTTTTTCTATGTTGTTAGTCTTCCCCCCTCCAACCCAGGATTTCCATTTATTAACAAGTTCTATGTTTTTTTATTAACTATCTCATAATTTCTACTTCATGTCTATTATAACCTTCCTTGTATTTTGTTTTATTTTTTATTTTTTATTTTTTTACCTTTATTGTATTTTATTGTGTTTTCTGATATCAAGATTGCTACTTCTACTTTCTTATTATTTCCATTGGTCTGGTATTTTTTTGTCCTTCCCCTCAATTTTTTTTTGCCTTTGTGAATCACTTTGTTTTAGCTGTGTTTTTGCATGCATCATATCATTAGGTCTTGCTTTGTGAGCCAAAATGAAATATCTTTTTCTTTTAATAGATAATTTTATTTTATTTATGCATATAACTAATAGCTTGGTTCTCAAATTTGTCGTAATATTTTAGTTATGTTTCTATATGAGATGTGGATTTCTTCAACTTTGATAATACTTTTATTTTAGTATTTTAGTTTTATGTTTCATTCTAGATTACCTATGCATTTTTAACTTTCTTAATGGACTTAGTCCCTTTAGTTTTTTAAACCTTTGATTTTTTTATTATCAGTTGTTAGTTGTTAACTCCCACCTATATTCCATACAAAGGTAAGCATTCTCTATTCTTTCCCTTTCCCTTGCTCAATTATTTTCAGTTAGTATATTTTCTGCTTTGCAAAAACATATAGCAATTTTAAATGAGTTTCACATCCTGGTCTTAATCTTTGTTTAAATATTTACTGTGCCCCAATATATGTTAAAATGCTCATTC
>NW_011888860.1:5537989-5550322 GCF_000151845.1 Pteropus vampyrus | reverse complement strand
TTTTTAACTTAGTTTCTAAATTTCTGATTCAAGAGGATTTTTCTTATCCCTAAATAGTTGTTTAAATACATTTAACTGATTGAAGTATTGTCTTACAGTTTTTTCTGCTTCATGCTTTTTTTTCTTTTGAGAGGATTTTCATCAGTTCATTTATAGTGATTCTTGATTTCTTATTTCTTCAACAACTTTGTATGGATCTCTTCTATTTTTCTATTTCTTCTGTGGTTCATGGGTATTTTGCAAGATTCCTGGTTCATTGATTTCCCCTTCCCCCCATGTTGTTATTAACAAAGCCGAGATACTTTAAATACATTTATTATTGTGAGTGTTACATATTTGTTTTGTGCTGGGGAAAGAATTGTATGATTTTCTATTTACTGGTTCTCTTTTCTTGCAGGAACATGAAATTTCTCCCTTTCACTATTTTTCCCTCTTTATCATCCAATTTTCAAAAGCCCACCTCTCTTTTCTTTTTTGATATTTTTCTCTGCCTCAAAATTGCTTATTTTGAATGCTGCTCTTTTACATCAAATATAAATCCCATTCCTGTTAGTTCTTGTTCTGGTCATAGAAAACATTTTAAAATATTTTCAGATTCATAATTCACTTAACGTGTTGCTAGTTATCCTTTAAGATCTGCCTTAGGTAAAAAACTGCCATCTTCTTTCTTCCCCAGTTTATCTTAGTTGGATTTGCTCAACACAAAATCATGAATTAGAACAGAGGTGAGAAAGAGCTTGTGTTTTTTTGTTTGTTCTTCTTTTACAGTCATTTTGAAATTTGGACATTCTTCATCTTCAAATTATGCTGAGACCATAGTTTTTTTGCACTTCTATTTTTTTTTCCCTTTTTGTTGTTCTGTACTGTTTTTTTGGAGAAAATACTGGGAAATGAGGACATAGGAAGTTTACTTAAATGTCCTCTAAGAATTGATTTAGCCTTTCATAATTTATTCCTTTGCAATAACTTCTTGAACACATGAATTAGACAAGTGAACAGTGCTTAATTAAAATATAGACTTTGTTTTAGATATATTTTTGTCGATAACTAGCATAATTCTATTTTACTAGATAATGTACTTGATTTTTTAGCTCAAATAATCTATATATCTACTGAAAACATGTATTAAAAAAATTTAACTGCAATCATTGGTTTATTTATATTTTCAAAGTCCAGTCAGTTTTTGCTTTACACATATTGCAACTGTTTTAGGTACATACAGATTTACGATGTTATAAACTTTCTGTTGAATAGCGGTTTTGTATTTGGATTTTACTTCCCTAGGTGTTAAGTCTTATAATCTTTTTCTTTTAAATGGAGTGATTAGTGCAGATATATTTAAAATAATTATTGTATATATTGTTTTAAATCTACTGCTTTTATATTTGTTTTCTGTTTTTCGAATTTGTTTAATCTGTTTTATACACATTTTATTTTTTCTCTATTCTTTACCTCTTTTGGATTCATCGAGTAGCTATAGTTTTCTTTTGTCTTTATATTATCTTATTGAATATACAACCATTTTTCATTTAGTTCATTTTAGTTGATTAGGTTTAATCATAAACTAATAACTTTATCACAATTCAAAAACAGCAGTCATTTATTACATATTTCTAGTCATTTTTTTGCTATTATACCCTTGTATTTTCATTCTACATCTTGAAATGCCAAAAGACAATATTATTATTATGTTGAAATGTTTAAAAACAATTAACTTTTACCAAGGAATTACCCCACTGGTAATTGTGTATTTAGTGTATTTATCTTTGGACATCTTGTAGTTGTCTTTTGACTTTTTTTGTGTTTTAATGAGATATTACTAGTTAGCTCTACTTCCTTCCTCAAAACTGTGTTTCCATTTAAAAACATATTTCTTATAATATTTATTTTGGTCCAGTTTCATAACAACAAATTATTTTGTTTTTTATATAAAAATATTTTGTATCACTTTCATTTTTTTAATAAATATTTTCAATGAATATTGAAACCCAGAATGGCTATTCTTTCCTTTTCAAATGTTGTAAGCATTACTTCATTATCATCTGGCTTCTATTATTTTTGTTGAAATCATTTTTCAGCAATAATGTTGGTATTTGAAAAGTAAAACATCTTCTATCTATGAATGATTTTAGACTGTCTTTGCTTTTCTGCAATTTTGTATAATACCCCAAGATTTTTTTGTTTTCTTTTTAGTATGTATTTGGGGGAGACTACAGGACTTCTTGAATATATGTGTTGAAATATTTCATTCCTTTTGAAAAATTCTCAGTCAATATTTCTTCAAATATTTTATTTATCTCAATTTCTCTACGACCCCACTTGCAGATATATTTGACATTTTCTCTATGTTCTTATATACTTTAATACAATTTTCCTTATTTCTCTTTTTCGGTCTCTCAATTTGTTCTTTATTACTGACCTCTTTTCTAGTTTAATAATTTTCACTTGTAGTATTCACATATAATTTTTGAGTTGATTTTAATTATTTTATCATCTGCCATCTTTTTATCTATTTTCTTGTGTATGTTAACCATAATTATTTTAAAGTCTGTCTGACAATCGCATTATCTTGATCATTTGTACGACTTTTTAAAAAAAGATTTTTTTCATTTTACCTCTTGATTTAAGGTAATTTGCCTCTGTTTCATTTAATGTGTATTAATTTTTTTATTGAATTTTGATATAATATATTAAATACAATGAAGATTCAGATGATTTATTTTCTGTAGAGAAGATTTAATTTTGTTTTGTTAGTCAGGTTGAGTATACAAAAATAACCTTCATTTGGCCAAAATTGTTTTATTTTCTTTTGTAAAACTTTCCCATCTAGTGTATAGCCATTTGACATGTCTTAACTGATAGCCTGAGGTTTGTACCTATTTATTCACGTGTACTTTTTCATCTATCTATATCTAAGTATCTGTTTATCCACATGTAACCTGGTGGGAGGAGATAGTGTTAGCTGACATTTTTTTGTTAGTAAGACCTGGGAAGATGTATATGAACCCACATATGACATCTTTGGGTTGAAAACTCCTGTCGTCTATTTTAGGCAATAAGAACACATTAGTCATAGTTCTTTCAAAGTCTATGTTTTATAACTGCTATCTCTGGATCTTGGGCTATTTCTTTTTTCTTTTTATGCCAATTCTGGGGCATTAAAAAAAACTTATTCTCCAGGATTAGTTTTTAATTGACCTGAATTAATTTTAATATCCAAAAGTGACTAAAAATGTATAAAATCTGCTAAAGATATTTTAGTAATCGGAAGTGAGCATCTAAGAAAGCATGGTTAAATATAATTATGGAGGAAATATTTTTAAAATTTATTTTAGTTTATATTAAGATTAGTAACTGATGACCCATTACTAGTTAGCTCTACTTCATTAATCTCACTGTGTTTTTCTTTTCAAATTTTTTCTTTCTCTTCCTATTCTCTATATTTTCTTTAAGTTAACTGGAAAAGAATGTTTATTCTTTCTGTATACTCACTCCCACTGAGAGTTTACTTATATTCTGGTGCAATACTTAAAGCAAAGTCCTTAGAAATTACAGCACATAAAGAGGCCTTGCAGAAATAATCCAGTGTCATCACTATTTGCCTTCCATCTATTAAAAATGTAATTTGCTGAGGTAGTACACCGTATTCTCAGTTATTGTTACACTATCACAAAAAAAGGGAGATCTTTGTTTTCTATGTGTGCACTTTCTAAAAATCTCCAAATGAACCTTGGAATGACAATTCCCTTTTAGTTTTATTTTCAGTTTTTGAATGAAAATATGATGTTTTTCTTTTAAATATCACTAACATCTTGCAATAAAACAAACTTTGGACTGAGAAAGCCATAATGCTAAGAGAAAGTACTGACTCAGTTACTAAGAAACCTATATTTTAAGTGATTTCACCCAAACTTTGTTCAAAGTATGAAACAAGAAAAGTGGTAATGAGTCATTATTAAGTAGCAATTACAGTTTTCTGTTATTTTTTATTTACTATATATTTTGAAATATATAATACTAGCTGTAGTTTTAAATTTAATCTGAAATATTTTAGTTCACTTTCATGTTTATTCTATCTCCTGTTCTGGGGCTGAAGTTTAAAAAATTGGATGAAATACCAGCAGTCCAAAATTATAAAATGGCGTACAAAATAATATCGTACATCGAATTGGTCAATGTGATTCTTCTTTTGGCTTGTCCCGGGTGAAATTGATTTATGTTGGCTGTGGAGTACTTCAATATGGCTTGTGCCCTAAAGCCAGAGTTTATATTTTTCTAATATACATATATTTGTCTTATAATTTGCCAAGGAAATATTGATATCAGGAAACCAGGATAAACCACTCATATCTAAAGCTCTCCGCACTGTAAATGTGAAAAGTATATCCTGTATATAAAAAAGTCCTCAGGAATTATTTACTTCTTGGCATAGACAGTCTTCAGTCTGGTACATTGTAGCTAATTGCCTATAAGTGGTAATAAATATACTTAAAATAAAACTAATAAACATATTGTCTTTTTGTTAATTGGCTTTCACAAAAATCATTCTATAAATCTAGCTATAATTAGCTTAACTATATTATATTTATTGCCTACAATTCATAGCTAGTCAAAAATAAATGGCAAACATTTAAAGAAATGCATCTCAGAAGTCATCAGCTTTAGTTAAATTATAAAACCTAGAAATCATCTGACCTATTTTTATTTAAGAAATTTAATGGCTAGCAGATCAAATTACATTGTATAGGTCTAAAAACCTATAGTTTTGCATACTAAAATTATTTCTAACAAATCTTATTTTTCTAAGAAAATAGGAATGCCATACAATAAAAATCTTCACTTGAAGAAATAAAAACTATGTAAATATTGTTATGTTTCTCTAAGTGTCGTCTTTTTTTTTTTAATTGTAAAAGGTAAAATAAATATTGTTATAAAATTATACAGGCACTGCTTTTCAAAATGCCTCAAGTTTTTCCTTGTAGCTTGCTAGCCTGGGAACTCTGCCAGACTGGATGTTAGTTACCAAGACAGGAAGACTTGGGGCTAAATAGAGACTCAGACAAGTAGATTCAGCTCTGTTTTAGAGGAGGGGGTTTATTCTGGCAGGTGGGACATGATGTCTGAATTTTAAGAGTGGTAAATACTAAGCCAGAAAGAGAAATCGAATAAAGTTTAGAAAGGAGAATTGAGTAAATATTACTAAAAACATGCTGCTTTAAAAACTTTTACCTTACAAGTTGGTTTCTCTGCTTTATTTCATTTACATTATCTCTTTAAAATCTGTATGAAATATATGATAGGTTTTTTTTCTCGGAATGTTTTTCTCTTTTTTGTCTACTTCACGAATCTTTTACACACATTCCTTCAACAAGTATTTACTAAATCAATAAATGAACACTTTATATCTTATTTGGTGGGGGAAGAGGAATAAAAGAAACTGTGAATGTTTTCATAGCAAACAAAAAATCTTATGAGTATAAATTATCATTATCATTATTACAGTTAGTCTCATTCATTATAAGAACTAAAAATACCTGACAAAGGTTGAAAGCCGAAATCACAATCAAATATAGCACAATTATAGATATTTATTTATCATATCATTTGATAAACATTTAAAAAGTTGACCTTTCTGATAGACTATAAAAATATTATGTAAATAAGCCTACAGCCATGCCACCCTGAACACTCCTGATCGCATCTGATCTCGGAAGCTAAGCAAGGTCGGGCCTGGTTAGTACTTGGATGGGAGACCACCTTGGAAGACCCGTGCTGTAGGCATAAAAAAAATATATTATATATACATTTAAAGACTAACAAAACACAAATGATTGTGTGCAAAACACAATAGATGAAATCATAGTGATAGCCATACCATATACTCTCTGTGATTTAGATAAAAATCCACTTTACACTGAAGCGAACTGTAAACAATATACAAGAATATTGTTAACAAGGGAGGAACAAGGTGAGAACAAACAACAGGCTCTAAAACCCATTCAAATTCTAAAATTCTCTGACTATTGTAGAAGAAATTATCTAGCAATTTCTATTGAATTAACTTCCTTAGGTTTAATGAATGATATAGATATTTTTAACAGTTTTTATGTTGTACACTGGAATGTTTTCACTCAAAATGTTCATTGCTAGTTATGTATCACTTTATAAAATGAAAAGGTGTTTATGTTTTATAATGAGCTATGTTTCTTCATTTCCTCTTGAGGAATGTTTTATTATTTAAATGATAAATATTATTACTCATTTAGATGATTTTAAAACTAAGATTTATTTACCACAACCTCTGGCCATATCTTTGACCATTTTTTTGTGTGTGTGTTGGTATTTTTCAGTGAGGCCAACAGTAATTGAAACTGACATTTATGTAAACAGCATTGGACCAGTTGATCCCATAAATATGGTGAGTAATGAATATTAAAAAGTTATAAAGTTTTTGAGTATATACCTAAATAATAGAATGAATATGTTAGTAATTTCTGATAGCTAATTCCCAATGAGTTGAGGGCAACATGTGCAATTACTATGTTCCAGGTATTATGAACTAGAACTGAAATATCCTCATATCTAAGACCGTGTATCCTGTTACTCAAATGTGCTGCTTTGGGTAGGATTTTAGGCATAAAACCTTATCACATCATCGATCTGCAGTGGATCCTTGAAGAAATCTCGAGTGACCAGAAAGACTGAAGAGAAAGTAATATCAGGGAAGAAAAGGGACTTATTGGCAGAAGTTGAGCATGCACAGTCATGGTGGAATGAAACAGCTTGATAAGATCAGGAGAACTTTTGGGAATTTAATAACACTGGAACATAAAGTACGAGATAAGGAATTAAGGCTGAAATAATGTTTAAGTGCCTTATTAAGGATCGTGCTGTAAATCATAATAAGATATTTATGTATTGTATGAATTATGTCCCCTTGCATAAGGGAAATGACTGGAAGCTCTTTATCAGGAGATTTATATTTTTAATAGATCAGTCTTATAACAGTATAGGAAATGGTTGTAAGTGGCCAAGTCCAGAGTTAGAGAGACCAGTTAAGAGGTTGTTACATTAGTCCGAGCAATAGATCTTGAAGGCCTTACCTAGTGCAGTAGCAATTGAACTAAAGAAGAAAATAAATAACACATTTAAGAACTATTTAATGGACAAATTTTTCAGAATTTATTGATTCATTGGCTGTGTATAAGGTGACTTCAAGGTATACAGATGAGGAAACTTTGCAGATAGTAGAGCTAATATTTGAAATAGGGAATATAACCCTGTGCCCCAATGGCTAATGGCACATGCAAAAGTTGCTGTCCAGCAATGATTTGGATTTTAAGCCTGTTGTTTAGGGAAGAAATATGACAATAAAGATGTAAATGGAGAAGGAAAGAGGGACAGGCAGCAGAAAAGATAGCTTAAAATCTCAAGAAAGTCAGAGGGGTAGGATAACAACCAGGAAGAGATGATATTATATAATCTAAGAAATTGAAGAGGATGAAGAAGGAGAAACTAAAATCAACTGTCAATATACATGAGAATCCAATGAAGAATGGATTCAATTGGACCCACTTGTGTTGGCAATTAGGTGGTACTGGTTATCTCCCTAGATGAAATTAAATGGAATGGTGAATGTAGAACAGAAATAGTAGCTTAATTGTATGTCCCTCCTCCATCCTCAAAAATGGTCTAATATCCGACTTCTTGTCACAGAGCTCTGGACACATATGTGGGTTCTGCAGGAATGGACATGAAATCATGTACTGATTTCAAGGTGATGTGGAGTAAATGGGAATGCAGGTTAACTTATGAACCACTATTTTGAAAAACTTGGCTTAGAAGAGAAAGAGATAAGAGTATGGTGGTATAGAAGGCAGAGAGAGAGAATATAAGAGAAATACAGGAGGAAGAGAGAACAAGAAAAAACGTCAAGGGAAGGTCATTTCAGATGGAAAATGATAAAGTATAGTATCTATGTTTTACCTTTAATACATAGAATAGATAATGTTTTATTACTACTCAAAGGGTATAATTAACACCTCCAATATAACCTATAGACATTATTAAAAATAGGTTAAAAATGTTCTGTTCCAAACCCTAATAATCCAATTTTTATAAGTCAGACTACTAGTTCTCATTCAGTGGGCTTACTGATATGTTATATGCATCTCCTTTGAGTTTGTCTTCCGTATTAGTCTCTCAGCCTTCCATAAAATTTGCCACAGACTGGGTGGCTTAAACAATAGAAATTTATGTCTACATTTCTGAAAGATAGTAGTCGTTATCAAGGAGTCAGCAAGTCTTTTCTAGGCCTTTCTCCTTGGCTTGCAGATGGCCTCCTTCTCGCTGTTTCCTCACATAAACTTTCCTCTGTGCAAATACATCCCTGGTGTTCTTTTTGCGTCCAAATTTTCCCTTCTTCTAAGGACACTAGTCCAATTTCATTAGGTGCACCCTAATAACCTTATTTTAACTTAAGCATCTCTTTAAGTTTCCTAGCTCAAAATACTTTATATTCTGAGGTACTGGGGATTAAGGCTTCGACATAGGAATTTGGGGAGAATACAATTCAGCCTTAAAACCATTTGAAGATAGTGCTCCAAGATTTTGCTGATTTTTTCCCTTACTTCATTTATTCATTATTACAACAAATTGTCTCTTTATTACAGGCCTTAACCACTTTATATCTGAATAACCATAATACTTAACGATTGCCTGTGTTTGCTTACTCTAATAGTATTACAGTCAGACTTATTTTTTTTCTCACTCAATATGATGTTCACATGAGTCATTAGCTTTCCCAGCTGCTTTTATTGACTAATATACTGACAGCATTTGGGCCACACAATAACTAACATCTTTGTCTCCTTATTGCAAATGAATATGAATTGGCTTTGAATAAGTTGAATTTGAGAGTCTGAAATTAGGAGCAAAATCTCAGGAGAAAGCTCTGGAGCAAATATCTGTCAGTAATTAGCTAAACCTCCGAGAAATGAAGAAAACAGTCTTAAAGTAAAAAGAAAAAAAAAAAAGAAATGGACATCAGGCCTTAAGGAACATGTACCTTTAAGGACCTGTAGGGTGAAGCTGAGGTAATAAATGAAACAGCAAAGTTGGCAAGAAAATGAAGATAACACAGTGGCAAAGAAACCAAGGAAAAGAAAATTTTTATGAGATTTTTAATATTAGCTCTGCCCAAACTGGAATCCTATACAACCAGTTGATCTTTATAAAGATAAAACACCCTAAATACCTGTATGTATGTATTACTTAACATCATGAAAATATGAGATTTAATAAAGTAATACATTACTAAAATGTTAATTTTTCTTTTTAGGAGACTCTTCAAAAGTTGAGCTTTTAATTAAACAGTGCTTACAGAAGATAAGTCAAGCATATGGAAATCTATACTTTCCTGAAATGTATATTTTTCATTTTGTGCTTTTGTTTTCAATTTGAATTAATTTATTAAGAGGAAAAAAAAGTGGTCATTAAATTAAAGAGAAATAAGATTCAAGGTTGCATTAATATTCCAGAGATAGTTTGGTAATAATGACTACCAAGAAGCTTTTATGATTATTTTACTATATAAAAGTTTTATGATATTAAAGATTTTGTTTTCCCACTGAGGCAAATTACACACTTATAACTTTGGCCAATGATAAATTTTTAAAAGCTAATTAAATGAAATTGCTATTAAAACTGATGATACTGAAGCACATACAGGAATGAAATATCTGCTAGCGTTTTTTAAAAGAGAAGCATTGTCATACTAGAGATTAGTAAGAATCAGTTTATATAGAAGACTTTTAACTAAACAGTACAGGAAAATTAGAATTCAGTTTTCATAAAATGAACAAAATTACTTTAAATGTGAGTGTAATCAAGCAAGGAGACTTGAGTGTAATTAAGCAAAAAGAGGGTATGTGTTTCAAAAAGAATGGCCAAGTATGTGTGTGTGTGTGTGTGTGTGTGTGTGTGTGTGTGTGTGTGTATGTGTGTGTTTCTGCGATGGGAGATGGGTATAGTTAGATAATCTATAGTTAGATAATCTGTTTGATGAGAACTGACTTTTAACTCTTTTTTACTTTATCTTGTTTTATTAGATTCATTTTTAATAATAAATTCCCCAGACATATAACATGTTTAAACATTCTAAATATATTGAAAAGGTGGGTGCTCATAGAGAAATTTTTCTTCATGAATTTCTTCCATTGCAACGAGCACATTTCTTCCAAATGATTTTTGCAATTGATGCTGAAGTTCAATCTCTCTTTCCTTTTTTGCTAGTACCTCTCCTTTCTTCCTTTTCTTTTTTGTTACTGCCACTTCTAGATTTAAGGAAATAAAGACTGAAGCATAGCTCCTAGGTATCAAAGAAACCCTGTTTATTCCTTTTGCTATATTAAGGTACATTAAGTTGAGCAATTATGAAACAGCAGAAACATGAAAAGATTTTTTTTTCCTATCTGGACATTTGACTTGCATATGCTAATGGAAAGGAAGAGGAGTTTGGTCTTTCTGAATGTGATGAATTAAAGTACTTGAAAAACTGCATTTATGTTTAACAGTTTTAACTTTAGTTGCGTGCTTTATAGAATATGTTAAAGCTCATTACCATAGTTTTAATTTCTTTACTTTTCTATATTAATATTTTTATTTTTTAACATTAGATACTCTAAAATTTATTTTTTCATAGACTTTTTTAAAACAATACAAAATATAAGTATATTTTGATTCCACATTAAGATAAATAAAAATTATAAATGAATGAGTGTTGTTTTCATCTCTAAGCTTTGACTCAGTATGCTCATTTGCCTCATAAATATGACATTAAAGATCTTAGAACTTGAAAATTAAATTAATCTCTGAATCTCCCAAATTATCAAAATAATTTTATTTCTTCATGTAAACAAATTTTTTAGTTCATGGTTTTATTTTTATTATATGTATTTACTACTTATATTGTAACACTTGATGCATTGTCTACTAAAGGATGTGGCCTTAAGAAGCATAAACTCTAGTGGGGAGGATTGCTAAATAATGAAAATTAGATAAATACAGAAGATGAGGGGCCAGGAAAAGGGCTGTGTGTGGACTCATACATATTTTAAGTTTCAAATGGTGACCCTATGCTATTTTTTCTAAAAAAAATTATTAAGATAGTTTATTTCATTATTGTAAAATAAATACATGACTAATATGAGAAAATTGAATATTTGATTAAGGCCAAAGAAAATTTAAATGTTCTAGATTATCATTATCCAGTATTCACTGTCATTACCACCATTTTTCATAACTTTATATAGTTTTAGTACATGCTATCATATTATTAGATAAAATTGTTTGATAACATTGTGTCTATTCACTCATATCATGATTGTTATTGCATTTAATTATTTCCTGAAAAAAATCTTTAAATATTGCATAATATTAGGGGAAAACTTGTACTGTATTTAATAATCCATTATTCGACATTTGGGATGTTTACAGTTTGTTGTGATTAAGAGTAATGTTATCAAAATCCTTTTTGTCATTCATAATTATTTTCTTAAGACATGGGTACAAACACTTCTGAGACCTCTGATATTTATTGTCAGACTTCAAAGATGTCAATTTTGAATTATTTTCTAATTCTATGCCTCAAATTAGAATACCAGGTTAGTTACAATTTTGAGTCCTTTATGAATCAGTAGATATAGAATGTTGTAGAGTGGGCCTTTACTGCTTGGTAATTCTGGTCTCAGTCTAGGCTTAAAGAGGAAAGTCTGGCAAAATAAGGGCCTAGATAGTTTGTTTTAACTTAAAACTTTCATATATGTGATTAAAAGCTGGGTTTAGCTTTACTTTTTACCTGTCTGTTCCAAGTCACTATTAGAATTGTTATAGTTGATTCAAATGTACCTTATGACTCTTTTATTTTTAAATCTTTAAGATTGAATTATTTGGTCAGGTAAAGACAAATATCATATGATTTCACTTATATGTGGAATCTAAAGAACAAAATAAATGAACAAACAAAACGAAAACACTCATAGATAGAGAACAAACTGCTGATTGCCAGATGGGATGGAGGTTGGGGGACTGGGTGAAAAAGGTGAAGGGATTAAGAAGTATAAATTAGTAATTACAAAATAGTCATGGGCCACAAGGATGTAAAGTACAGCATAGGGAATATAGTCAGTAATATCTAGTGCCAAGTGTGTACTAGTAATTCGGGGGATCACTTGGTAAATTATATAAATGTTTAACCACTATGCTGAACATCTAAAATATATATATATAATGATTGAATTATTTGGATTACATGGTACCTCCCAAGGGCTTTCA
>NW_011888860.1:5536621-5537034 GCF_000151845.1 Pteropus vampyrus | reverse complement strand
TGTTCCAAGTCACTATTAGAATTGTTATAGTTGATTCAAATGTACCTTATGACTCTTTTATTTTTAAATCTTTAAGATTGAATTATTTGGTCAGGCAAAGACAAATATCATATGATTTCAGTTATATGTGGAATCTAAAGAACAAAATAAATGAACAAACAAAATGAAAACAGACTCATAGATAGAGAACAAACTGCTGATTGCCAGATGGGATGGAGGTTGGGGGACTGGGTGAAAAAAGGTGAAGGGATTAAGAAGTATAAATTAGTAATTACACAATAGTCATGGGCCACAAGGATGTAAAGTACAGCATAGTGAATATAGTCAGTAATATCTAGTGCCAAGTGTGTACTAGTAATTTGGGGGATAACTTTGTAAATTATATAAATGTTTAACCACTATGCTGAACATCT
>NW_011888860.1:5536172-5536571 GCF_000151845.1 Pteropus vampyrus | reverse complement strand
GATCACTTGGTAAATTATATAAATGTTTAACCACTATGCTGAACATCTAAAATATATATATATAATGATTGAATTATTTGGATTACATGGTACCTCCCAAGGGCTTTCAATGCTGAACTCAAAGTTGTTAGGCAACCACTTTGATTGTTTTATTTCTTAATATAAAATTTATTTACAGGAGGAAAGTGACAAATGTTAATGCTTCACAATAACAAAAAACACAACGAAACAATTTCTAAAAGAATCAGTTTAACACACGTAGAGGTACTTTAACATGGCCTAAGATAACTTCAGAGGGTTAATATTCCAGCATTTTAGAAGATTACATTCTAAAATTATGTACATATATTGAATGTTCAAAACCAAACTTTTTGAAATACACACACACACACACACACA
>NW_011888860.1:5525844-5535140 GCF_000151845.1 Pteropus vampyrus | reverse complement strand
TATATATATATAATGATTGAATTATTTGGATTACATGGTACCTTCCAAGGGCTTTCAATGCTGAACTCAAAGTTATTAGGCAACCACTTTGATTGTTTTATTTCTTAATATAAAATTTATTTACAGGAGGAAAGTGACAAATGTTAATGCTTCACAATAACAAAAAAACACAACGAAACAATTTCTAAAAGAATCAGTTTAACACATGTAGAGGTACTTTAACATGGCCTAAGATAACTTCAGAGGGTTAATATTCCAGCATTTTAGAAGATTACATTCTAAAATTATATACATATATTGAATGTTCAAAACCAAACTTTTTGAAATACACACACACACACACACACAAACATGTTATCATATAGTGTTTAATATAGAGAGCTTGTTTGTAGAGACATGTCAGCAGTCTACATTGTTTAGTTCAATGAATACTGGACAAAAATCTTGCCATCTATGGATATGAAGTTCAAAATGTGTTTAAATACTCTAAAAGTCTTCATTTAGGTATTTGTTATTTTGTATAGTGAGTATCTTTACCTATTTCTTCCTTTTCTTTTTGTTTCTTTTACTTTTTTATTCCAGTCAAAAGTCTAGTGTATATTGAACGTAAATGCTTCAAAGAAGGGAATCTTGTCAAAAATTTCAAAACCTTTATAATTCAAGCTATATACATAAGAAAAGTACTTTTTTTTTCTTTAACCCATTTCATGTTTGTCCCAAGAATACTCTCTAGTGGTGCTTGCAGCTTCAGCATTTACCCCAAGATAACTTACTTACAGTCCAGATTAAAGTCCATAACTTACTTCCAAAGTTCGCCACTAAATATTTTGCTTTTATTATTTTCACATCACTCTGGTATATTGATAGTTTTTAGAAACGAATGTCATTAGTCTATTTATAACAATCTGTTTTTAGTAGTAATATTTCCATTTATAAAATATAGTAATTCTCAATTGCTACAAATGTCAAATACTAGAAAACATAGCATTCCTATGCGTGATGTTAAATTAACATTAGCAGCAAGCTGCACTTTTTTTTTCTAAATGAGAAATGGGTTAAAAGAAAAATAAAAATTCTCAGACATCTCTCCAGAAGATTGTGATTCAGTAATTTGGGACAGGGACCTGAAATCAGAATTTTGAAAATGTTCTTCAAGGACTTTTAGTCATCTGAGTTTGGCAGCCACTGACTTAAACCATTTCAACTATAAATTTATCAGGAATTAAGTGGAATTAATGAAAGTAACAAAGATACCTATATATTGGAAATACTTTTATGAGGAAGGGTCACTGGAAGATCATGTCCATTTTATCAAATATTAAGATCTTTGTGTTTATAACATTTTTTGAAAAGTTAATATCTGTAATTTATAATCATCGATCCTCAGAGCTGGGAAATAATCATAATAATGGTTTTTCCTAGTGCCCTCATGTTTCTAGTGAGACAGAGTAAGTGACTTATTTAACCTTATATTCTAGTAAGTTACAGAATTGGAACTGACATCATATTTTAACTCCATTCAGCCAGTATTCTTTATACTATATTATAACTTTTCATTATAACTCACACTTCCAAAGTAACTTTCACTATATTATAACTTTTCATTACAACTCACACTTTTAATAAGTATTGGTTTTGTTTATTATCTGAAAACTATTAAAAATTATGTATACAATTAAAAGTCAATGCCCTATCTATTATTCTATGAATTATTATTATATATTTCTTAGTGCAAAGTTTTTTAATTATGTACTAGAGTTTTTAGGTCTTAGATTGGAAATGGATTTAAACTAACATCGATTGCTCTGCAGTTTAATTAAAATATGAAGGAAAACTCATTTAAAGGTCTTAACTTGTGACATTTTGCTATAATGAAAATTATAACAAATTTTTATAATAGAAATTGTGCAAATGTGTGATAAGTCTTGAATTTTCTGGAAAGAGCACTCAGCTTGTGATATGCACAATTGGATCCAAACTACTGAAGTAAATACTGGAAGCCAGTGCTTTCAATAGTAATGCAAGTGATGCCATCCTAACAGTATACTGACAATGTTGGAAAATTCTTCATATTCTGTATTAAGACTATGGACAGTGGTGAGAATATATAAAATAGTAATAAACAATTTAAAGCATAAGGCAGAGCAGACTCATTCTAAATAAATCATCTTCAGATATAGGTTTTGTCTTGCTTAGATGAGTTTCTCTCTTGACGATGTTTCAGATTTGTCAGTTGGCTGCCTTTTCTCTGGCCATTCATGTTTTTTTCCTTTGTGCTTGATGCAGTGCTGTAGTGAGTCTAGAAAGCCTTTCTTCTGCCTTCTCAGTTGTCTTCGTTTCACTTTAGCTCCCCATGTGGCAGAGGCTGAGCATTCCATGTGCATATTCATTTCATAATAACAGAGTGATGGTGAAAATCATTTGATGTCTACACATTGGGAAAGTTCTTAGAGTTTGTTCAAGGAATTATCCTGCTATGTTATATTTGATATCAGTTGGGCATAATTTTGATGAATGTTCCAAAAACATATGTAACTACGAGAGGTTAAATTCACAAATTTATAAATGTTTAGAGGACCTTGTTGTTTAAAATTTCAAGATCTGAAGTAATGGATTTCTTATGGTAGACTGATAAAAAGAGATGTTGACATGTCTATGACCTTTCCCATCTTACCAATGAACACCTTGAAGGAAGACAGTCCCACCTCTTATTCTCCTGTGAATAGTACAGGGAATAGGCAATATTGTATGTTTAATCTTATGCAGTAATCTTAATGTAGGTAACTAACATTTTGAAATTGCTTTGCAAATAATTATATGGTTTATTTTGGGAGTCCTCCAGATGAAAAGTAGAATTCAAGATTTCATTACCTTTATGAAATATCAAAGTTGAACCTGAGAACTTTTTAACAAGGTGATATCTGCATGGAAATATATGGTAATCCATATTTTTCTGGTGTATATTTGGTATTTGAGAGGACTAATAAATAATTCCCTCACTTTTGTCCCTGTGCCTAGATTCTGAATCCACTGACAAATATTTACAGAAGGCAGACAAAAAGAGATAAAACAAATAAACAAACAAACAAACATTTCTTATCAATAAGATGGGGCTATAGAATAGAACTAGAGTGTAAAACGCAAATGACTTTGTCACCATTCCACTGCAACTACCTGACTCCACTCTCAGTTTACACTTTGAGAGAATTCATTCAGATAAGTTTGGAGTGCAGAAAAAAAAGACAAGAATTTACTGATAAACAATTTGTAATATATTAATCGATTCAGTTGAGAAATATGAAACAAACTTCACTGAAAAATAGGATGAGTAACAAACGGGACAAAAATGAAAAGAGTGCATAGATAACATGAACTGGGGGAATATATTACTTCTTACCACAGCAATGATTCAATTTATCTTATCTAACAAAGAAACACATGCATGGATTTTATTAAGACTTTCTGAATACCTAAATGTCCTTTCCTATTTTTATAGCTCTGCAGTGGTTTATTTTATGTGTCAGCTTGGGTACACTATGGTACCCAGATATTTGTCAAACACAAGTCTAGATGTTGCTGTAAAGGCTTTTTTAAAAATAGGATTAACATTTAAATCCGTAGATTTTGAGTAAATAAAAATATCCTTCATAAGATGGGTGGGCCTCATCCAATCAGATGAAGACATTAAGAGAAAAGACTGAGGTCCCTTGAGTAAGAAGAGATTCTGTCTCCAGGCTGCCTTTGACTCAAGACTAAAACATTAACTTTTCTGTGGTTCTTCAGCCCGCCAACCTGCTCTGCAAACTACACTTGTATCTTTTCTCTACATGTCTATAGACTTAGTATCAAATTACTGCTTACCATTATTTGGCTTATCATGCTATTTTGGCCAAGTGAATAGATAGTTTAGGGAGAGATTAATGTCAAGGTAAAATGACCACATCAAGATTAACCAAATCTCATGATGAAATTATGCACCTATAATAATTACTTAGGCAAATCTGCATTTTGTGTAAAGTTTCTTCCATTGCTAGAAAGACAGTAATATTGAATTAGATAATATGTTTAAGTATGAGACACATTGCATAATTGCAAAGGTGTCAGTGTAGTAGGAAGACTACTACATATACTTTCATCAATTATGGTTTGAATTGATTGAGTTAGAAATCAAAATGGCTTACTTCTTCACCTTCATTTACTAATGCTGTTTTCTCAGCTAACTTTCAAGAAGAAGAAGCAAGTCTTAATGTACACTGGATATCAAATGTTAAATACACTGTTCCTTATCTCAAAATGTTTATCCTAGAAGCTATCACATTTTTCGTTCTGAGTGAATGGAAATTTCTTTTCATGTTTCTTTTGCTTATTTTTTATGCAGATTATTTTAACTTCTTAATGGGAACATGAAGTACAAGAACACAGTTTGATCATTTTCTAGAAATTACACTAATACAAATGAGTAAACAAAATTGGATTTTTTGATTACATATAAAATGGTACAAACTTAAATGACCTTCTTATCTCGGTGAGACATTTATACAGAACTAGCAATTTAAAAGAGCTCAGAATTATTAACCTCTGTAAAGGGTTTGGGAAGGACAGATTATCAAGACACATGCTCTATATCTTTCTCGTCATGATCCTAGATAATTTTGTGTAAAAAATTGTTCACATTTCCCCAAGACTGCTTGGGAGAGCTTGACCCTTTGAAAGTCATAACTCTTTCAACAGTGATTAGCACTTTTATAAACAGGTATTCTAAAGAAGGAACTGTCAGTTGCTAAGCAAGATTCACAGCTGCTTGCTGAATCCCACTGCTAGACAAGTTAGTTCTCAAGTTCCACCTTTAATACCATTAGGAATACTGCAGCCAAGCATACCTACCAAGCAGCATGAGATTCCCTCTACCAGCCAGTGTTGGATCATTGCCAAGCCATAATCATGGCAGGTATGTAAGCTTCTGCCTTTATTTTAGGTAGTTTCTGGTCTTTGACTCCATACAAAAGAACGATGTAATTAATTCTGGCGCATCAGGTCTATTAACTACTCTTGCTAGAATCTACACATCTACTGATAATCTACTCATCACAATGAGTGCAAGACTTCCTTTATTTGCATTTACTATTAAAACCAGAAACCATGTTACTAACACAGTTTAGATTACTAACACTGTTAGATTCTGAATGGTCAATTATTTGTGTCAGTCAAAGAGGCTGCTTGGAAAAAGGCTAGTTTATTCTAAAGAAAAGACATCTAGTCTGAGAAGAAGTCAGGATAGGGAAAAAAAGTAACTATTGTGAAGCTGCCCAAGAATAAAGTTTGTTTGTGTGTGTGTATGGCTGTGCGTGTGTGTATGTGCATTTGCTTTATAACATTTGAAAACAGTAGATCTAAGTAATCGTAATTAATTTTTTGGACAAAGAACAATGTAAAGACTTTTTGATAATTTGGTGAGTAGTTGCATCTTAATTTGTATATATTGTGATTTTTTTTCTGTGACTTAAGTACCACGTAAATATCAGAAAAAATTAATATAATTGTTAACATTAAGATAATTTGCTTTTATATTTAATGACTGTACACTATATATTATAAAATCTTAACTAAAATTTATAAAAAGTTAAAGCCACGCTGTATAGCAGCAATTATTAAAAATCTTGGATTGCTTTTACATAACTCATGTAAGCAATTAAAGAAAGGTTAACAGTATGGCATACATTTTTCTCCAAAAAACACTGAGCTTATGTGCTATTTACAGAAACTTTATAATATAAAATACTCAAACATCTAAGGAAACATCTAAAATAATGGCTTTACTATTTTATCTTTTTAGGAATACACGATTGATATAATTTTTGCCCAAACCTGGTTTGATAGTCGTTTAAAATTCAATAGTACAATGAAAGTGCTTATGCTTAACAGTAATATGGTTGGAAAAATTTGGATTCCTGACACTTTCTTCAGAAACTCAAGAAAATCTGATGCTCATTGGATAACAACCCCTAATCGTCTGCTTCGAATATGGAATGATGGAAGAGTTCTATATACTCTACGGTAATACTATTTTAAAAAAATGGAATTGCTCTAATTTTTTTTTTCATACTAATATTTGATCAACATAAATTTTCCTTTTTAAAGTTGCAAAGCAAGAAATATGGAGTTCCTTTTAAACACTAAAATCTAAAATGGTACGATATTTTGTAAACATTTAAGCTCAAAGTAATGCTGATTTTCAATGATATAGTAAAACAACCTTACAAAAGGATTACATGAATGTTAACATGTAAGCTTCAAGTTTATTCAGTTCATCATCTTGAACATATCTGTTTATTAAGAATAATCCTCAATGGAAAGATGTTCATGATAAATTAAGGAAAAAAAGTCACCATACTTAACCATGTACACTTTGTTAATTGTGTGTATGCATGCACATGTGTGTTTGTTGACCTCCTGAAGTACACATTTTTTAATCATAAACAGAGATTATACTAAATGTATACCAGCTGGGGAGGAAAATGTTAGAATTTTCTTCTTATTATTATCACTTAAGACTTTGAGATTTTGAAGTTTTATTTTCTAATATATCAAAGTTTATTAGTGTAGGCCAAAATCATGAAATTTAAGGAAAAGACTTCTGATGCTTGAAATTATTTCTCATTTTTTAATATTTATTTTTCTATCTAAATAGATTGACAATTAATGCAGAATGTTATCTTCAGCTTCATAACTTTCCAATGGATGAACATTCCTGTCCACTGGAATTTTCAAGCTGTAAGTAATAAAATACATGACAACTTTATATAATTTTAGCCCCAGGTATTGTTTATTTAAAAATATAAATTAAAAGTGCTAAAATACAATTTATATAGTTTTTAGAAATGTATTAACTCAGAACATATTTATTATGTTCAACTCTCTTAGATAAAAAATAATTATAAGTGAAATATTTATTTCTTGCTTGAAACGGAAAAAAAAATGACAAAAATACTTATTGAATGCATATATTTTTATATCATTCTTTGCAAATTTTAGTTATATCCAAGTGCCCTTTTTGTATTTTGATTTAATAAAGGAGTACTTAAGATAGGTTTGCATTAAAGTATTTTGCACTGTCATGACTAAAGAATTGCTTCAGATTTTATTCATCTTCCTGAGGCAAGATTTAACTTTATTACATTAGATTTTAAAATGTTAAAAAATTGATTTGGTGAAGAGTATTTACTACACGAATGGCAAATATTTGCAAAGAGCTTAATGAGTTGAAAAGCCAAGGTAGAAATGTTAATTTAAAAAAAAAAAAAGAACGAAATGCAGAGAAATGATTAGAGCTAAATAACTTAAATATAAAATCCTAGAATTTTGTTCCAAGGAAATGATTAGACTCTTTCTACATCAATAACAATTTATTTTATGTATACTAAAATATTTATTACCACATATATTTTTATAAATATAAAATGTAAAATGAATTTTTAAAATGTTATTGCCTATATTCACAAATTATCTAATGCTATTTTTCTTCTTTTGAAACTTGATTTTTTAATAAATTACATTCTAGAATCTTTCACAATAGATTATAAGTATTCATAAGTCTTATCTTCTTCTTTATGAAATTCTCAAATATCTGTTGTCACTTTTATTAACGATTTTCTTGATTTTTCTTAATAATTTTTGCCTCATCGAAATGTCTTTTTAATATATAATCTCATACTTCACATTAGCTTCTCAGTAAATAAAACAGCCAAATCACAGCAGAGACTTGATTAATAAAAACACTTAAGGAATAGTTAATATACAAATGTTTGAAGATGTAGCAATTATTGTGTTCTACTCTAGGTACCATGCCTAAATTATTTTTTGTGATACTGCCATTATTGGGAATTAATAATCTATCCCTAATGCAATTGGGTACCACTGACATAAACAAAATAATCTTTTCTTCAGGGACTCTTCAGGCACATAATGGGTCCAGTAGACAATTAAGCCTTCTGCATCTAATATTTTACAACAAATATATTTGGAATATTTTATTACAGCTCCCATTTTAAAATTATCATGAGATTTAGAGTAGTTAAGTAACTAGCTCACTGTTTTTATTTCTGCCTACACATCTATGTAATGTGACTACATTCTTTCTATTGCCTCTACAATGATAATAAAAAGGAAAACAATAAATATGGAAAAGCAAGATGGATTGAACTCAACAGAACAAAAGAGGAAAGATGGAAAAAAGGAAGAGAAAGCAGATTCTTAAACATGTCTGTGGAGAGATGATAGCTTTTTCACTGCATGGCTGATGGTGCAAAATGATGGTGTTATGGAAATCTTTAAAGTTAATATTGAATTCTGTTCCTGTAATATGGTACACTGACCTTTCTGTTGAAAACAAGATAAAACTTTATATTTTTAAAATATTCTCAAAAACATATTAGTGATCACCAGGAAGAAATTTTCTGCCACAAAAATCTACTTAAAAAATTGAAGCCGGAAAGAAAAATTTGTAGCCAATTTTGACCTGAAGACGTTTGCCAAGCAAAGTCAATTTAAGCTTTGATTTTGACAGCCTTGTGGATTGGATATATAATAGAACATAATCTCTACATATAGTTGAGTTGCAAAAGGCTGGACACATAGGATGACCTGAAGAACCCCCTCACACACACACTCCCATGTACACACACATACACACACACACACACACACACACACACACACACACACACACACCACAACCAGTAAAGTCTAAAAGAAAAAGTATCTCTGTAATCATCATACCAAGATGAAATAACTCCTTAAGAGAATTAATTAACGAGCCTGCCCTCACATGAATTTAGAGCCCAATTTCCCTTTACTTGATTGGTCCAAAAAGCCTTCATGGATTTTGCTGACAGGTAACAGAGACAAAAACATATCCTTTTTGAAAAGATGCACATTAGTTTTAGACAGCTATAAAGAAGACAAAGACATTTTCAACACAAATAAGTGTGTATCTAGAAAATAAAAAGAATTTAGACAAAAAGGAAGAAATAATGAGAAAATTCAATAAAATCATGGGCAGTTGAACAAGCAGTTATCCAAAGTAGAAACCCAATAATCTAATAAAGATCTGAAAAATTGCTGGGTTTCATTCATAATCAGAAAAATATGAAGTAAAATATACCCTACAGACCAGTAAAAATAAAGAAGATTGTCCACATTGAATTTAATGAGTTTATGGATCCACATGTATTTTCACACTAGCTGGTGAGAAAATAGCTTGGTATATTTTTTAAGGAAAAAAAGCCTCACGTTATCTC
>NW_011888860.1:5520128-5525249 GCF_000151845.1 Pteropus vampyrus | reverse complement strand
AATTTTGACCTGAAGACGTTTGCCAAGCAAGGTCAATTTAAGCTTTGATTTTGACAGCCTTGTGGATTGGATATATAATAGAACATAATCTCTACATATAGTTGAGTTGCAAAAGGCTGGACACATAGGATGACCTGAAGAACCCCCTCACACACACACTCCCATGTACACACACATACACACACACACACACACACACACACACACACACACACACACACCACAACCAGTAAAGTCTAAAAGAAAAAGTATCTCTGTAATCATCATACCAAGATGAAATAACTCCTTAAGAGAATTAATTAACGAGCCTGCCCTCACATGAATTTAGAGCCCAATTTCCCTTTACTTGATTGGTCCAAAAAGCCTTCATGGATTTTGCTGACAGGTAACAGAGACAAAAACATATCCTTTTTGAAAAGATGCACATTAGTTTTAGACAGCTATAAAGAAGACAAAGACATTTTCAACACAAATAAGTGTGTATCTAGAAAATAAAAAGAATTTAGACAAAAAGGAAGAAATAATGAGAAAATTCAATAAAATCATGGGCAGTTGAACAAGCAGTTATCCAAAGTAGAAACCCAATAATCTAATAAAGATCTGAAAAATTGCTGGGTTTCATTCATAATCAGAAAAATATGAAGTAAAATATACCCTACAGACCAGTAAAAATAAAGAAGATTGTCCACATTGAATTTAATGAGTTTATGGATCCACATGTATTTTCACACTAGCTGGTGAGAAAATAGCTTGGTATATTTTTTAAGGAAAAAAAGCCTCACGTTATCTCATAAAGTGGAAATTATATGTAACACATGACACAGCTACTCTATACCCAGGTATACATCACAGAGAAAGCTTTACATAGGTGTTTTGTGAAGCATGTACAGTGGTATTACTAGCATCAATGTTAGTAATAGCCAGCAGGAAACATTACAAGTGTCTACAACAGTAAAATAGATAAATAAATTTTAGTACATTTTTATAATGCAACACATTTAATATAGCTACATACAACAGCATGAATAACTATTAACAACATGATATTAAAAGAAGTAAAATATAAAATAATTCATCCAATATAGCAGCTATCAAGTAGAGTTAAAAAAACTAAATTAAGCTATATTTTTCAGAAATGCACTACAGAACATCTATTACAAAAAAAACAAGGGAAGAATTATCACAGAAATCAGGTTAGTGGTTACCTCTAGTTGGGAAAAAAAAGGTTATATTCGAGTGGACACATGAGTTTTCCTGGATGCTAACAAGGTCCTATTTCTTGATTTAAGTGGAGTTACATGAATTATCATTATTTGATCATTCTATGATTATTCTTTAAACTATACACATGCATTTATGCAGTATTTTCTACACTTAATGTATATTAAAATACAAAAATTAAGAAAAATTTTTAAAAATTTCTTTTTAGATAATTGCAACACTAACAAATTTGGATCTTGTTAATCTACATATTTTCTTTTTATTTTTTTGTCTAGACGGATATCCTAAAAATGAAATTGAGTATAAGTGGAAAAAGCCTTCTGTAGAAGTGGCTGATCCTAAATATTGGAGATTATATCAGTTTGCATTTGTAGGGTTACGGAATTCAACTGAAATTTCTCACACAATCTCTGGTAAGAAAGAAACACAAATTAATGGATCAAATGGCATTTATATATAAGTCTATGGATTGAAATCTATAGCTTTTTATATTTTTATATCTAAAATAAAACTTTTTTTTTTCTTCCAGGAGATTATATTATCATGACAATTTTTTTTGATCTGAGCAGACGAATGGGATATTTCACTATTCAGACCTATATTCCATGTATTCTGACAGTTGTTCTTTCTTGGGTGTCTTTTTGGATCAATAAAGATGCGGTACCTGCAAGAACCTCACTGGGTATGACATATAATATTTTGCTATAGTATCATAGGACTTTTACAAATATTTTAATGTGGTAAAAGTTTATAGTTGAATATATTAGAATATTCCTCTGCACTGCAATCAAAGATTAACAGATGCTCTGGTTCAATATGATGTTGAAAAAAAACATATGAAAAACAAGTCAGAAATAGAATTGTAAAGAAGTTGAAATTTCAGAAAATATTTTCCTGCTAATAGAGGTCAAAAAAAGCATAAATAAACAGCAAGAATTTTCACTTGAAAATCATACATAATCCCTGAATCTTAATTTAGTCAACATTTTCAGTCACTTTTCATCAAGATTTTATTTTATTTTATTTTTTAGCTGAATCACTTATAGTGACCATTTATTGACTGGTGTGTGTTTAGAAGGCTTTGAAGTGCCTTGCTCTTACAATGGTGCTAATGAATAGTCAGCTGTTCTAAAAGGCAGGTCACTGAAAGACACAGGAAGCTTCTAGGCTTCTGTAATCTATAAAATGTGTAATTAGTCTGTGAATATTTTGAGAGTTGCCTGTTCAATAACACTGATTAAAATGGTAATTTGTAATTCACACTTGATAAAGTAGACTTTTGTTTTCCTTCTTTAGCATCTATTGCAGTAATCAAAATCATATAAGAAAATGCATCTAATTACTATACATTTGTTCAAAAGAATAACTTACATTTATGTATTGATATACAAAGGCAAGTTATTGGTCAATTGATTCATTCCCAAGATCAGTGAAAGTTGTGAATAACATTACTGATAATTGTTTCTTACAAAGCATAAAGAAAGTTAGGGTCGTTTCTTTTTTCAACAGTGAAGAGGATTTCATGTGATTTCTCTGATAGCTGGTGAATAACTCCATTTTATAAATACAGTAAAATGCAAGTCATATAAAAGTAGCAAGATAAAGCCTGAGGCAACTAACTCTATAGTTGAGAATGCAGTTCCCTTGAGAGTCTAAACAGAGGTGTAAACGTATCTAAGGAATAAAATGCTCTCATATGTGAGTTTTGTTTCCCATTTAAACAATTATTATTATTATTTCAAGTTACTTTTTGTGCCAGAGTAAATTGTTTTAGATTATACGATACTTTAAATAGGACTAAAAATTTACATTTTTGTTTTTAAACATTATTCTTTTTTTTTTCGAAAGAGAATTTGAATGAACTATTTCTACCATTAGGTCTGTACAAAGCCAAAAACTATATGCCATAGTATCATGAAAGAGGATAGCCAATGTGGAATTATGTTTTTGAATGAATTCATATGTTTAATATTAGCATATCAACTGTAAAGATAAGTGATATCCAGCTCTCACTTGAAGAATATTTCTTATAAGTGTGGATCATATGTAGTTGGAGGATCAAGGTTTATTTTTTTAGAGTGTATATCTATCTATCGTCTGTCTATCTAGCTAGCTAGCTGAAAGACAATTTTCTGAGCTCGTTGATTCAACATTGCATTTTAACAAGCATTTATTAGATGTTTTTTATGAAACAAGCAGTGTTCTAGGTGCTTCAGTATTAACAGTGGACAATAGTTATAAAATCCTCATATTGATGGCATTTATGTTTTAGTGGGCTAATGGGTAATATACAAATATAAAAAGCATATAATAAAATGTCAGTGAGTAATAAAATCTATGAAGAGAAAACAAAATAAATAGCTAAATTTACCTCAATGACATTCAATCAATCATACCTGTGTCATCTCTAATTTTTTTCAATCCTAAGTGATTAGGGTAGTTTAGATAAGAGGAAATTGATAACATGTGCAGCTGTGACACAGGGGGCCTAAGATTAGCAGTTATAAGAAAGCCATGGGTAAAGACAAACACACATCCCCAAAGGTACACACATAGGGTTGAGGCCCCAAGAGATATCCAAGTTTATATGTAGAATTCTTCAAAAAATGGAAATTTACTCTATGTTTTTAAAGTTTTTCCTTGATAGAATTTTGCCTGTATTTCTTAATTAAACTTTGAAATTAAAATATAGGTTTAATTCAAGTTATCATATAAAAAAGCTGTACTAGTTGGATTTATTTTAACTGGATATGACAGAAAACCTCAAATCACTATAACTTAAATCACTGTAGGTAGATGAGTGTTTTTCATATAAAAAAGTTCAGAGATAGGTAGCCAAAGAGTAATTTTAGTGTGAGATACTTAGACTCCTTCCAACTTTCTACTGTGTTGTGGGTGATTTTAGTTCTCATGATCGCTTAATATTCTAAGATGGTGCTGGTACTCCGGCAGTATGGTCTTGTAGAAAACTATGAGGGAGAGGAGAAGAAGGATACTTCCCATCTCTTTAATGCCATCTTTTTTTTAATGAGATATAATTGATATGTAAATTATATTAGTTTTAGGTATACAAAATGATTCAATATTTGTATATATTGTAAAATAATCATCACAATAAGTCTAGTTAACATCCATCACCATACACAGTTACATAATCTTTATTGTTGTGATGAAGACTTTTAAGATCTACTCTCTTAGCAACTTTCAAATATGCAGTACAGCAATTGTCAACTACAATCACCATGCTGTATATTACATCCCCATAACTTATTTATTTTAGAACCAGAAGTTTATACCTTTTGACTCCCTTTACCCATTTTTTATGCCATCATTTGGATGTTGCTTATACTCTCGACTTAATTCTTCTTGGCTAGATATCAGCCTGTGGCCTACACATAGCTGAGAGAAGGTAGCAAAGAAAGCTATCCTTCCAGGCAACCTCATGACAGCTAAAAATTAGATGATCTGTCACTATGGAGAAAGGAAGAATGGGTACAGGGAGTCAAGTACTTGCAGTCCACGAATTTAGATGATTAAAACACAAATGGCTATGGTTACCAGTATTTTTTTTTTTTTCTGTAAATCACAGTAATCATACCCCTTTGTTTCCATTGTTTATTTCCACCCACATTATTGCCAAATCGGATGAAAGAATACAAATGGTCTGTTAAGTTATTTTTCATCTTCTATTGTTTCCCTCCGTCCAGGTATCACTACAGTTCTGACTATGACAACTTTGAGTACAATAGCCAGGAAGTCATTACCTAAGGTTTCTTATGTGACTGCGATGGATCTCTTTGTTTCTGTTTGCTTCATTTTTGTTTTTGCAGCCTTGATGGAATATGGCGCTTTGCATTATTTTACCAGCAACAAAAAAGGAAAGACTACTAGAGACAGAAA
>NW_011888860.1:5518041-5520078 GCF_000151845.1 Pteropus vampyrus | reverse complement strand
TTTAGGTATACAAAATGATTCAATATTTGTATATATTGTAAAATAATCATCACAATAAGTCTAGTTAACATCCATCACCATACACAGTTACATAATCTTTATTGTTGTGATGAAGACTTTTAAGATCTACTCTCTTAGCAACTTTCAAATATGCAGTACAGCAATTGTCAACTACAATCACCATGCTGTATAATACATCCCCATAACTTATTTATTTTAGAACCAGAAGTTTATACCTTTTGACTCCCTTTACCCATTTTTAATGCCATCATTTGGATGTTGCTTATACTCTCGACTTAATTCTTCTTGGCTAGATATCAGCCTGTGGCCTACACATAGCTGAGAGAAGGTAGCAAAGAAAGCTATCCTTCCAGGCAACCTCATGACAGCTAAAAATTAGATGATCTGTCACTATGGAGAAAGGAAGAATGGGTACAGGGAGTCAAGTACTTGCAGTCCACTAATTTAGATGATTAAAACACAAATGGCTATGGTTACCAGTATTTTTTTTTTTTTCTGTAAATCACAGTAATCATACCCCTTTGTTTCCATTGTTTATTTCCACCCACATTATTGCCAAATCGGATGAAAGAATACAAATGGTCTGTTAAGTTATTTTTCATCTTCTATTGTTTCCCTCCGTCCAGGTATCACTACAGTTCTGACTATGACAACTTTGAGTACAATAGCCAGGAAGTCATTACCTAAGGTTTCTTATGTGACTGCGATGGATCTCTTTGTTTCTGTTTGCTTCATTTTTGTTTTTGCAGCCTTGATGGAATATGGCGCTTTGCATTATTTTACCAGCAACAAAAAAGGAAAGACTACTAGAGACAGAAAACTAAAAAACAAGGCCTCGGTATGTTAAAAATCTCTATTTTATAAACAGCAACTTACTGTTAGAAATACTGTTTTGAATACTATGTTATACTTGCTTAGACTAATATGGATGCTTGAATTACCCTAACAAAAGATAAATAAAATTAAGATGAAACTGGAGTATCTAACGTTGCCCACCAAGGAAAGTGTTTTTATATTTCCCCTAAGAAAATATAAAACTTGTACAACTTTTGTAAAAAGTGGTTTCATATGCTATGAATTTTCTCCAAGTGGTAGATTCTTGTACCTAAGAAATTACTTAAGATCACTCTTTAAAGAGATTTTATGTTCGTGGGAGGATGTGAAATTCTAATAACAGATAGCCCCGGAAAATTAACTCTTTAGATATAAAAATCTCTCTTTAATGTCAGTACTTAACTGTGTTTGAAAGTCATGGCTGTAAAGTTCTTTTTCGTTTCTGTATAATTGTACCGTCTTATTCTCCCTTTCCAATCATAAATCTATCTTAACTTATATTATATCAAGTTGATATATTAGAATTGATTCTTAGATACTAAAGTTTTGGATGATTGACTATAATTTCTTGTTATAGCGGCAATTATAAAGTCTTAAAGTAATATCTAACATTTACTGAGTATGCCAGACACTCTCCTATGTATTTTGCATGTGTGATTTCATTTATACTCATGAATATGAGCTCAGTAATTTGCACAAGAACAACCTTAGGAAGTAAGGGATCCCAGATTCAAACTCAGAACTTTTTTGGTACCAGAGCTTATAATCCTTCCTTTTTATTTCCTGTTCTCATAGAAATTAGAAAAGTAAACATCTGTTTCTTCAATACTAATAAAAAAAGGGAGGGGGAAGGGCTTCATTGCTGACTCTAAAAAATGTTTTCAAAGAGGATTTGTTCTAGAATACCCAAATAAATGAGAACTGTATAAAATAGTTATGCAAGAGTGGCAAGCTTGTAAGCCTACCATAGTATGTATTCAATGAGGCATAGAGTTTTTCATATTATATTCTAACTGCAAGTTCTAAGATTCAATGTTTTTCTTCCTCTCTTCATTTTTTATTAGTTTCTTTATGAAACTTGGCCACACTTATAAATTATATTTTACTTTTCATGTTATACTTCAAGGACCAAATCCTTGTGAATTTGCTTTCAGATTTTCACAATATTCAAAGAAAGCACAA
>NW_011888860.1:5516447-5516751 GCF_000151845.1 Pteropus vampyrus | reverse complement strand
CTTATAAATTATATTTTACTTTTCATGTTATACTTCAAGGACCAAATCCTTGTGAATTTGCTTTCAGATTTTCACAATATTCAAAGAAAGCACAAGACATTAGTGGCAGTACACATTTAAGAACTTACATTGAGCCTACGACTTTCTCAAGTGGACAGTATTTCAACTTACTCATAGGACATATTATGACCCCTGAAGAGACAAATCAGCAAAGGGCAATGATGTCAACTTTAATATCTATGTGTGAAATTTTAGGTAAAGAAAAAATACAGATTTTCTACTATTGGTATTTTGATAAGGATTA
>NW_011888860.1:5514052-5516302 GCF_000151845.1 Pteropus vampyrus | reverse complement strand
TGCTACTTTACTGAATTTATTTCTTAGTTCTACTAGTTTTTTGGTGGAATCTTTAGGATTCTTTATGTATAGTATCCTGTCTTTGCAAATAATGACAGTTTTACTTTTTTTTTTTTCCAGTTTGGATATCTTTTATTTATTTTTCTTGTCTGATAGCAGCAGCTAGGACTTCCCATACTATGTTGAATAAAAGTGCTGAAAGTGGACATCCTAGTCTTATACCTGATCTTAAAAAAATGCTTTTAGCTTTTTCCTTTTGAATATGATGTTAGTTGTGAATTTGTCATATATGGCTCTTATTATGTTGAGATATGTTCCCTCTATTTCCCTTTTGCTGAAAATTTTTATCATAAATTGATGCTGGATTTTGCGAACTAAGTTTTCTGCATCTATTGATATGATCATATGATCTTTATCTTTCATTCTGTTTATGTGGTATATCATATTAACTGATTTGCAGATAGTGAGCCTACATTGCATCCCAAGAATAAATACAGCTTGATCATGGTGTATGTTCTTTTCAATGTATTGCTGAACTTAGTTTGCTAATATTTTTCTGAGGATTTCTGCATATGTGTTCATCAGAGATATTGGCTTGTAATTTTCCATAATTTTTTTTGTAATATTTTTGTCTGGTTTTGGAATTAGGGTAATAGTGGCCTTGTAAAATGAGATTAGAGTCTAACATTGTCTTTAATTATTTTGAATACCTTGAAAAGGATAGGTGTTAATTCTTTTTGAATGTTTGGTAAAATTCTTCTTTGAAACCATTCAGTCCAAGTCTTTTGTTTTTGCTTTGAGTTTCTTAGTAGTAACTGATGTGTGTAGGTATTCTGTTTCTTCTTGATTCAGTTTTAGAGGATTGTATGTGTCTAGGAATATATCTATTTATTCCAGATTGTCCAATTTGTTGGCATATAATTGTTCATAGTTATTTTCTTATAATCCTTTGTATTTCTGTGATGTCAGTTGTCACTTCTCCTTTTTTATTTCTGATTTTATTTGGGTCCTCTATCTTTTTTTCTTTATGGGTCTGGTTAAAAGTTTATCAAGTTTGTTTATCTTTTCTAAGAATGAGCTTAGTTTCATTAATTTTTTTTTTAGATTCTATTTTGTTTATGCTCTGATCTTTATTATTTTCTTCTCACTTTGGTCTTTGTTGTTTTTTATCTAGTTCCTTTAGGTGTAATATTAGATTGTTTATTTGAGTTTTTTCTTATTCTTTTAGGTAGGCCTGTATTGCTGTGAATCTCTTAGGACTGCTTTTGTGGTGTCCCATATATTTTGGATCGTTGCATTTTCATTTTCATTTTTTTCTAGGTATCTTAATTACTTCCTTGATCTCCTTGTTAATCCATTTATTGTTTAGTGGCATGTCATTTAGCCTCCATGTGTTTGTATATTTTTCATTTTTTTTCTCATAATTGGTTTCTAGTTTCATACCATTGTGGTCAGAGATGACACTTGATATGATTTCAATCTTCTTAAATTTATTGAGACTTGCTTTATGGCATAACCTGTGGACTATCCTGGAAAATGTTCCATGTGTACTTGAGAAGAATGTATATTCTGCTGCTTTGGAGTAAAATTCTCTAAAAATACCAATTAAATCCATCTGGTCTAATGTGTCATTTAAAGCTGCCATTTCCCTTGATGTCAATAGGTGTTAAATTCCCCTCCTATGATTGTATTACTGTCAATCTCTCCTTTTATGTCAGTTAATATTCGCTTTATGTATTTAGGTGCTCCTATGTTAGGTGCATAAATGTTTCCAAGGGCTATATCCTCTTGTTGGATTGATCCCTTTATCATTATGAATTGGCCTTTTTATGTTTCTTATTATAGTTTTTGTTTTAAACTCTATTTTGTCTAATGTAAGTGATCCTACCCCAGCTATTTTTTTCATTTTCGTTTCCATGAAATATCTTTTTCTATCCCTTTACTTTCAGTCTGTGTATCTCTTTTAATCTAAAGTGGGTCTCTTGTAGACAGCATATGAATGGATCTTCTTTTCTTATCCTATGTCTTTTGACTGGAGCATTTTAAAAGTGATTATTGATAGGTACCTAGTTATTATCATTTTATTATTCATATTTATGTTATTTATTTTTATTCCCCTTCTTTTTCATTAATAAAGTCCCTACAACATTTTTTTGTAATACTGGCTTGGTGGTGATAAGTTCATTTACCTTTTTCTTATCTGGGAAACTTTTTATTTAATTTTTATTTTTCTATTAGAGTTGACATTCA
>NW_011888860.1:5499366-5514002 GCF_000151845.1 Pteropus vampyrus | reverse complement strand
TTTCCCTTGATGTCAATAGGTGTTAAATTCCCCTCCTATGATTGTATTACTGTCAATCTCTCCTTTTATGTCAGTTAATATTCGCTTTATGTATTTAGGTGCTCCTATGTTAGGTGCATAAATGTTTCCAAGGGCTATATCCTCTTGTTGGATTGATCCCTTTATCATTATGAATTGGCCTTTTTATGTTTCTTATTATAGTTTTTGTTTTAAACTCTATTTTGTCTAATGTAAGTGATCCTACCCCAGCTATTTTTTTCATTTTCGTTTCCATGAAATATCTTTTTCTATCCCTTTACTTTCAGTCTGTGTATCTCTTTTAATCTAAAGTGGGTCTCTTGTAGACAGCATATGAATGGATCTTCTTTTCTTATCCTATGTCTTTTGACTGGAGCATTTTAAAAGTGATTATTGATAGGTACCTAGTTATTATCATTTTATTATTCATATTTATGTTATTTATTTTTATTCCCCTTCTTTTTCATTAATAAAGTCCCTACAACATTTTTTTGTAATACTGGCTTGGTGGTGATAAGTTCATTTACCTTTTTCTTATCTGGGAAACTTTTTATTTAATTTTTATTTTTCTATTAGAGTTGACATTCAATATAATTTTATATTAGTTTCTTGGAAGCTCTTTATCTCTTCTGAAATTTTAAATGATAGCCTTGCTGGGTAGAGCAGTCTGGGTTGTAGGTTCTTGCTTTTCATCACTTTGAATATCTCGTGTGAATCCTTTCAAGCATGCAAAGTTCCTGTTGAGAAATCAGCTGACAGTCTTATAGGATCTCCTTTGTAGATAGCTAACTGCCTTTTTTTTTTTTTCCACTGCTTTTAAGATTCTCTCTTTGTCTTAAAACTTTGCTCTTTTAATTATGATGTGTGTTGGTGTGGAACTGTTTGAGTTCATCTTGTTTGGGACTTTCTGAGGTTTCTGGACTTGTATGTATATTTCCTTCACCATGTTAAAGAAGTTTTTCATCATCATTTCTTCAAATAAATTCTCAATCCATTGGTTTCTCTCTTCTCCTTCTGGTACTCTTATGATGCACATCTTTTTATGTTTGATATTGTCCTAGAGGTCCCTTAAGTTTTTTTAAATTCTTTTTTCTTGTTGGCGTTTGGATATGGTATTTTCTGCTTTCTTGTCTTCCAAATCACTGATTTCATCCTCTGCCTCATCTAATCTACTGTTGATTTCTTCTAGTGTACCCTTCATTTTAGATATTGTATTCTTCATTTTTGACTGTTTTTATTATTTTTCCCCTTTTTTATGCTTACTATTCTTTTGTTATATAGATGCTAAAATTCCTTTAGAATTTTTATAACCAGCATTTTGAACTCTATATATGATAGTTTGCTTGCTTCCATTTCATTTAGTTCTTTTTCTAGAGTTTTCTTCTGTTCTTGAATTTGGAGCATGCATCTTTGTTTTCTTATTTTGTTTGCCTCTTTGGATTCATTTCTATGTGTTATGTTGATCTGCTATATCTCCCAGTCTTGGCTGGGTGGCCTTACATAGAAGGTGCCCTGTATGGCTCAGTCTCCTTGATCACTTGCACTGTGTGCTCCACAAGTGTCCCATGTGTAGGTTGTGTGTGCCCTCCTGTTGTAGTTGAGTCTTGATTTCTGTTGGCCCATCAGTGGATGGGTTGATCATCAGGCTTATTGTGAGAACTGACTATACTCATAATGTATAAGCTGTTATGCATGGGGCTGACCCCATGGAGGAGGACTTGCCCAAGTAGGTTCTGGTGCCTGCCCAGACCACCCTTTAGATATGCTGTTTTAGGGCTAATCGAGTGGTACTTTGTTGTGGTCTGAAGCCACTGAGTATGAGCATTGGTTTTGTGGCCTCTTGAAAGGGGCAACTATGCAGGCCAAGGTCAGCTGCTGCCTGTGATCGGCTTGGGGCTATCTGATAAAAGCTACAAAGCTATCCATGGTTGGTCACTGCCTGTGCTGGACCTAAATTTGCAGAGGAGAGGCCATGCTGAGAACCGAGGACAACTGTCATGAGTACCTGGCCTGGGGTAGCTCAGCAAAAGGCATAGGACATCCCAAGGACTGCTGCCGCCAGCCTGCTACCTGTAAGGCTCAGCCACTGAAAGAGCCTCAGGCAATAAGGGAGTTAGGTAAGGTGGGACCTCAGGGTGTTATCAAGTAGGGCAAGTGGTGTTCACTAGGTAAGTGTAAATACAGATTTGAAGTCAGTGCTGAACCTGTGACCACTTGCAAAAGTCTCTGATCACACCGAGGCCAAGAACTGTCTACCTGGGCCCTTGTATCTCAGAGAGTTCTCCAAGTAAATCTGCAGTGTGGACCAACTCTGGCTGCCTACTGGCTGTTGGCCATCAAAAATGCCTCTGGTAGTATGCAGATTGGGTGGGGCAGGGTCCCAGGGAGTCACCATGGTAGAGCCAGCAGAGTTCAACAGGCCTATGCCGATTCATATTTGATTGTGTTTGAGGAGGGCTCAACGTGAGAAAATGGTGCTCCTCCCCCACCAAAAGCTACACGAGAGGTGGGCTCAACACAGGGATAACTGTGGCTGTCTCTCCAGCCCTCGACCTGAAGCTGCACAACTCAGTCTCTCCTTGTATAACTCCAGTGCTGCCCCTCTATCAGAGCCCAGGGCGAGTGCCTGTGAGAGATTCTGTGTGCAGGCTCTTTAAAAGGAAAGCCTGAGTTTCTTGTAGCCTTCCATCTCACAGGAATGGATGGATTCCCTGCTGATTTTCACAGCCAGATATTGTGAGGTCTTCTCTTCCCAGCCCTGGTGCTCTGGGCTGAGACTCATAGCTCTTCAAGGAGAACCTTGGCCACACACATGGGACACTTATGGAGATAACCCTGCTGATTCTCATGTAGATAGGGGCCAGCTCATTTTCCATCCCTGCCCCTCCTAGTCTCGAGGCAGTTTCTTTATATCCTTATAGTTATACTTCTTTTATTCAGTTAGTCTTCAGATGGTTCTTCAGGTTGATTGTTCTATAATTTAGTTGTAATTTTAATGTGGTCATGGGGGAAAGTAAGCACAGTGTTTACCTACTTGGCCATCTTAACCAAAACCTTTTAGTGACTTTTTGTAATAACAAAAAAATAATATATTCTCGAGCTTTATTATTTAAAGAAAATCCTATTCAATTTTGTTGTTTCTTTTTATATCACTTAAACTGATTTATTTTTTCAATGTTTACTATTTTGAAGGACAGCAGAATCTTGAGAATTTACAAAATGGGCAATACAATTGCACTTCCGATAAATAAGGTTTGGAATGTGTATATTCTTTCAATTAATCTTTTAGTCGTTTCCAGGTCACAAATCTGCCAGTCAAGATATTTTATTTTATTGGTACTATGTCAGCTGTTTGCATATTTTTCTCAGCATATACAAGTCTATTTATATTAACATTTACCACTTATTAGAGTGTAGTTTCTTTCAACTTATAAATTTTTGATGTTTCAGAGAGATAGCAAGAAATTGGAAAATTGTCAATTTAAAGTGATCAGTTCAGATATTAGTCCATTTTTGTGCACTGTAGTATTTAATCATCTCTTTCATGTACTATTGATACCTTCTGACAAACACACTACATTTCCATTTTTGGCAGTTCTTAATGATGTACAGAATGCATTTTATTGAATATAACATTGAAATTCCCAACAAACTTGTATTTTAATCACTTTTCTGATTAGCATTTGAATTATGCTATTTAAATATTAAGTGACAAGGAAATGAATACCACTTTGTCTCATTTCTGTACATAATTTTAGTGTTCCACTAAAATTTAGGAGTCTAGTAAAATATCCTCAAGTGTCAACCTCAAAAGATCTGTCATTAACATTTAATAATATACCGCCTCTGCTTTTTGATACATCTAAGCTAATGGAGTCATGAATTTATTTGTGTTTAGGGCATTGCTCCTTATCTTCAGGCTGCACATTTTGTTTCTAATATGGATATTATGACTTATGTGGTGTATTTATCTTTTTCAAAAACGACAAAATGAAATCATTTGCTTCTTTTTGCATCTTCTGAATCTTTAATATTTTGTAGTTGTATTCTATGTTCTTCTTTAGGAACAAAATGAATTTGAATAAAAGTCCAAATTTTAGAAGTTTTCATTTTTTGTGTTTAATATTTAAAATATTTTCCATACAATATTAAATTTTTATGGCTTCAAGTTATATTTATTTCAAAATTTAGAGCTAAAGAATTATAAACATTTTTATTAGAAAGAATTTAAAATCAGATTAAAACAATTTCTTAATCTCAGAATTGTATTTATTTTTTAGATAATAAAACCACTAATTATAATAAATTGTAAAGTCACATCTTAAGATAATCCCTGAAATAAACAGAGTTCTTAAGGATAAAGAGTTATTGAAACCATAATCATTATTCATATTATACTTGCCATTTTATTCAAAGTTTCAGTAATTTTTTTTCTGGTAACATTTTTGATGATGGCCAGGTTTTTGTTGTTATTTTGTTATTGCTTGTTTTAACATACTTTAGAGCCAATCGTGATATATCCTCTTCAGGAATCAGCACTAACAATGACATTATCAACAATAAGTATTACCTCTTGGCAGCTGAATACTTACTATGTTTCAAATATTCCACTTGGTGTTTTGTGTGTATCATCTCATTTAATCAAACAAATCTGTGTATTGTTATTGTGACTTTTGTACAACAGAAGACTCAGAGGCAGAAGAGGCATCACATTTCCTGTTCAAGGTTACACAACTCTACTAGGCAGAGCTAGAATTTTTAACCAAGCCTGTCTGATTCCAAAACGATTCTTTTAATGTTCCATGGTACTCTGTAATTGCTTGATTATTTTTTATATTTTTTAAAATTATTATTATTATTATTTAAATATTATTCAAAACCTGGTATCTTAGAAAGTTTATATGATATGTGTCCCAAATAGTCCTGATAATAATAGTAGCTATTACTACTGAGCAAGATGGAACACTGATTATTTTACATAAGTTATGAAATTTACTCATCACAACCATCACAAAAATTAGGTGCTAACATAATTCCAGCTATGAGGATAGCTACATTGGTAGAATGAGATGAATTTTGAACACCAGTTGTTCATAAACCTGAGTTTAAAATCTGCACATTCTCTCTCCCAAATATGATACTTTGAGCTTATCCATTACTTCAGACTCCATCATATCTCTTTTATTCTTTTGCAGCTTCTCAAATTTCCTTGCATTAACAAAATGTCATCTTTGCTATTTGTTTTTATTATTACTAAAATAAATAAATTACATAACATAAAATAAACAAATAGGCATTGTAAATATTTTAGTGTATAACATTATAGAAATATAGTTTCTTTTTGTTTTAAAATTAGATTCATGGTTAACAATATTTTAATGAATCATTTTTCTAAAAGTATATAATATATTTCATTTTCGAGGGGTGTATTTTTCCACATAATCTTTGGAATGTAAAATAATATTGTTATGTGTTAGAAAGTAAATTATAATCTAAAAACACATTAAAATTGAATACCTCTTTGATTTTCGGGAACCAAAATTATTTTTATTCCATATAAATCTTTTAGTTTACCTTAAGAAGACATATTAATCTTTAGTATGCTCTTTTCTTTCTCATTTATTATTTTACTCAGATATCCACTGGACTCCATTCTGGATCCACTCTGATTCCAATGAATAGTATTTCTCTGCCGCAAGGAGAAGATGATTATGGGTATCAGTGTTTGGAGGGCAAAGATTGTGCCAGCTTCTTCTGCTGCTTTGAAGACTGCAGAACAGGATCGTGGAGGGAAGGAAGGATACACATCCGCATTGCCAAGATTGATTCTTATTCCCGAATATTTTTCCCAACAGCTTTTGCCCTCTTCAATCTGGTTTATTGGGTTGGCTATCTTTATTTGTAAGGTCCATTTACTAAGAAAAAATCATAAGAAGCTTGACTAATTCTAATATAACCTACTGTACTTCACTAACATGAAGTTTAAATTTAAAATACAGAGAAACCAATGGTTAAAATGTGAATAGTACCATTTTAAGGCTTTCATAGGTAAAGTAGCAGTTTTCCTAGTAATTTACTTAAATTTATGTAAAGCAGATTAGTTGCAAAATTCAGTATATTAAAATACTGTTATATATTTTTCTTGAATTTTATTTATTTTACTTATATCATATTGCAATTTTGAACTTATAAGTTTCTTGATTCATATTTTAGAGATGGAATAATTTTAATGCATATTTTATTTTAATATAATCTATCATAACTTGCAATGAGACACTGATCTAATGCCTGATACTTATGTAGTAATTTTTTGCCTACAAAATATTGTTAATTTAATTTTTTTGCCTCTTATATGTATGTCCTTTTTGGAATAAGCTAGTTAAAAACATAAAACCATGTTTTTCTGGTATTAATTTCAAGATATTTAACTCCCAAGAAGAAATTGATTTATTTTTAAATTCTTTATTAAAGAAGAAAAGGCTTATTTTTACCCTGTTAAAAGGTCAAATTTTATCTGTCTTTCAATCAAGTCCATTTTTTGACACAGGATTAAATAGAACTCCAATTTTATATTTAGTTTTGATAATTTAAAAATTAGGATGGATAACTGAAGTAATTTCTTTTAAGTATAAGGTAAAAGAAAAGAAGAATGTTATATGTAATCATTTTATTATCTGCTTCATAGAATTTATGTAGTAGGAAGAGATTAACACTGAAATATTTAGCTCTACCAATATTGAAATTAAATGCAAAGAGAATTGATTTTTTCTCTATGTTCTACAAAAGTGTTATATACCCTAAGTTAACAAAAGCACTGAAGAACAGTGCTTTAGAGTTAAAGAATTATTACCTAGCAAATTGAGTAGCAGGTCATACTAAGGATATGGTATTAAATATGAACTATTAACATTTTTCAGGCTAGAAATGTTCTAGAAACATGCTTTTAAGCATTTGTCATATATTGCTTTTTCCATCTTCTAAGTTTAGACCCTGTTAGTTTTATAACTTCATTCTAAATTGTTATAATGTTCTCTTTTCTAGGAAATGAGAGCAGGCTCATTTAAAGATGGAGTTCTAATAGAAGAACCTCTAATGAACATGAATGTGGAGACTCTCTAAATTCTTAGAGACAGGAGTAGAAAAAGTGTCACTATAGTTTAAAGCCTATTAGTTAATAGTTTCCAAAAAGTATCTTTTGTTAAGAGGAGTGTTAAATTCAGGTTTTCATTATATTCCTGTAACTAGTTTGGCATATTAATTGTTTATAAGACAAAACTCCATATTCATTCACAATCACCTAATTTTCTGGAAAATTTCTAGAGTGATCATAGAGAATATTTTAAAATCTTATTGCCAAGAGCAACTATCAGGGTGAAGTTTTATGATCAAGGTTTATCTTATGTTATGTGGAAGAAGCCTGTGCATTTAACACTCTAGTTTCTAATACAATAATTTCTTCACATGGTTTGCGAATACATGAGTGATGCTCTGGCATGGTTATACTTATGTTTTTAGAATATATAGTTCTAAAAATTCTAAATGTATTCCATTGTGTGTTGCCCAGCTATGTTTGAATTTTTCACTTTGCTTGTAAAAATCTCTGAAAAAAAGTAAGCATTAATTGAAAAATAATGTCCAAATATCCACCGACATTGCTTTTTTTGAATGGAGAGCCAAATTAAACTTTGGCCATGTATTATATTCACTTACAAATTATTCATGCATTCATTTTATAACACCGACTGTTGATGAATATTCTTAAGGTGAACATTCATTTAGAGGTAAATGAAAAATAAAGTACCCATGAAGAATAAACACCACTAAAATATATTATGGCTATTTCCATGTTCTAATCTGTTGTCATAGGGGCAGTATTAATTCTGAGATTCTTTCAAGTCTCTCTGAACATGGCTATATTTTAAGATACTTAAAATGCTTAACATAAATAACTTGATTTTCTCATTGGTGTTCCATTTAACTTGGCTTTAAATGTTGGCAATATTTATAAGTAGAAATAAAATTGATAAAATATAAAAAAAGTTTTTTCTAGTTACATTCACTATATATACCATCAAAACAACAGCTTTGTTTTTAAAGACAGTGGTATTTTGAGCAGTTTTATTTAATCACGTAGCTCAGAAATAGAGGTGCACAAACATTATTATTTCTAAAATAAGAATAAAAGGTGAAAGCGCAGTTTGATTTTTTTACAAGAAATCAAGTAAAGCTAATTTTCAAAAGGAATGAAATCTAATTCTTTTTCTTCTATAAAGAAGTTTTGCCACGTTGAGAAATAATTTTTTTTAAATGCTCCTCTTTCTCCAGTAAGTTGATGTCTTAATTTATTAGATTATGGAATTTGTGTTTCCTAGCTGCTTTAAATGTTTTTAACACTAATTTTAAAAAGTGAATATGGAGAATGGGAAGAATAATTGAAACAGAAGATTAAGAATCACTTGGAAAAAAGTATTAATTCATTTAGACCCATCCTCTAAATAAATGACCAGGATCTAGGGATTCCATGAAGGGATATTATAACTGGCACAATTTCATTTTCTTAGATATACAATTACATTATAATATTTTATTTATTCTTGAATTGCCTAGATAAAATTAGTCTCACTCGAAATTAATTTCTAAAATACCAAATAGTTTCTAGAAAAAACATACTTAGATTATCTGAGAATTCAGTAGGAAAAGGGTAACAACATTCCTCAGTAAATTTATCTAAAATTTCAGTGTAAGTAGGAAACAGAAAATTCATTGAATACTTGTTGAGCTAAATGCATAGGTTTTATTAAGGAGTTTTAAAAACTTATTATTCTGGGGTAAAGCAGAGTAAATTTATGTAAATAGACAATCAGGATATTTTTTCTTTAATGTGTTTCCATATTCTGACATCAATATATAGTCATAAAATATACTATATATTTGCTTAAGAGCAAGGCCAAAATTGAGGGCTTGATGTTTACCAACGATTCAGCACTAAAAGAATAACTGATAGCACTTTCACATCAAGAGTTCATAATTGTAAAATGTGAAATTGTATTCCAAGTCAATATGTTATGAAGAAATGACAAAATGTATCTTGTACTTGATTATACAACAGCAGGTTTAGATAGGATAATTTGTTTCAGTAAATGTATTTACCAATAAATGAATAAACACATAATAAATGAGGAAATACATATATAAAGTTATCAGAGTTCTATACCAGTGCCTATTTTCACTCTTGCAAAATTTCATGTAGCAAGATACTACATTTGCAATTATTTCATTTATTATAGTTCTGGAGTTGAAGTGATTCAATAGACCTTTAATGACTTAGCATTTGTCCCACCAAAACTAATTTTAAAAATAATTTCTGACCAGGCTATTTTTCTTCATATCATCAAATTTATGTAACTCCTCAATATTATACCATATGAAGTGAGCCCTTGACAGGTCACTGTAAAGTCACAGAAACCATTACTAAATCCATACTAAAATCATTACTAATATGGTTTCCAAACACTATTGACCACATTGTTCTAGTAAATGTTCTGCCTTTTTTGTATTTGCATTTTGAAAATGACATAACCTATTCAAATATTTAGGCAGCACTATCTATGTATAAGGTACTGATTTAAATAACAGTAGGGAATATATAAAGATGAACTCTCAAAGAGCATGTAATATAATCAGATGATTAGTTATACAATTTAAGGGAAGGAGAATAACTCTGGGAAAGTTTCTTGCAGTATATGTGTTTAGAAATGGGAGCTTGAGAGTTCAGTATGTCAATAGGTAATGTTAACAGAAATGACACTTTCCAGTTGAGTAAACAGTTTGAATAAAGAAACAGAAACATGGGTTTAAATAAAAATTCCATTTGAATTAAAGGTAAAGATTTATATAGAGACAGTCAAAGATGAAGCTAAAAAGATAAGGTGAGCTTTGTGGTGGAGAGGCAAGAACATGAACTTCAGGAGACTGGGTGAAGTTATAAATTCATGAAGAGTTCATGAATATACTTGATTACAAAAGAGCCATTATTAATACTACAGAAGTTTTAGCATATTAGTGTGAGATGTTTGGAGTAAGAAAAGCCAGTTAGGAAGCTACTACAATATGTGTTGAAAAAGGAGGAAGGTCAGTACTCTGGTAGTAGAAGGTCAATGGAAAAGCAGGAAGGTAACCCTCAAATAAGGAAGAAAAAAATGGCATACATGAAGCTGTGATTAACAGGCAATGTTAACTGAGTGAAATGGAATGAATGAGGGGAGAAGGAGTCTTGAATTGTACATATTTGTGTGTAAATAGACAGTAAAACAGTACAAGGAAATTCTGGATGTATTGCAATCCTGTTTGCTGTTACTTTGAACATTTTAATCAAATGCTTGTTTTTCTTCTATTGATCTGTGTTTTTCCCATATTAGAGATGAAGAAAAAGAATAATCTCCTGAGGTACAAATCATAAGGCAGGTCTGTCCTGATTATTATTTTTAAATCGTCTGTTTGTTATTAACAGGGATTTGTTTTCAAATAACTTTCTCTTCTTTCTGAGGAAAAAAAAAAGAATGTATTTGGGAGGGAGGAGAACTGTGAATAGAAATACGCTGCTATGGGACCAGACAAACCCAGGGGATTGATTTCTGATTCTTAAACAGTTTCTAAAATATTTGTCTCAAAATAAATTAAGTTTTATCATTGGCCAAAAAGAGGTACCTGGAACCTTCTAGTCTGTGAATAGGTAAGACGAGGCTGTGTTAATCATAATGCAGTTAAGCAGAAAGGGCTAATAAACAGACTTTAAGACATGGTCGACCTAAATGAAAATGGTTTTGATCTTGATAAATCACTGTCATAGCAGTTGTTTTTGTCCATTAAATGTATGTAGTGATTTTGTATGATAAATTTTATGGATTGTGACTGTAATGGCTTCTATTGTTGCTTCTGCCTTATCATTTTTGGGAGCATTTTGTGAGCATGTGGCAAAGGTATCTCAAATTTTCAAAGTATGCTGTACACTCATGATTCTAAGTGCAAAATAAATTCAGTAACTTACTATGAAATAAAGGGTTACACGCTCTTAAAATGTATCTTTTTTTATAGTTTTTTACAGATATACCGCTTTATTCTTTTAGAGTATGTAATCATTACTTTAGCACTGAAGTTAATTTCTGATCAATATTATTTCACATTTTTCCAATTAAGAAAATAAAACTTATATTGGAGAGTTCTGAAAATAGACTATAAAAGGTTGTATAAAGATAGTATAAAGATGTTTATATAAATGTTTATAAAAATTTTCACTCCAAAGACCATGAATTTCCAGATTATTCTAACAACCTGTGATTTTACCCTAATCTAAACTAGTGGATACTCTTCTCTTCCCCAGGTGAGTCAATTTAGGACAATATATATTGGCTAGGATTAATTCTTGGACCATTCCAAATATCCTGTATTACGAAAATGCCTTATTTCATTTGAGCAAACAGTGCAAGAAAATCAAAACCAGAAAATCAGGAAAGAGAGTATTTTCTGCCTCAGACTTTCAGTCCTCCCTTCTCTGCCACCACAGCACAGTACTTTTTTAAAAAAGTATGATTATTTCTTCAGGTCCAATGTTGTTTTCATAAAAAATATGAAGATGATGGGATAGGATTTAATGTTTCTTGAGCACCTGCCATGTTTCTGGAACTCCACATGTATCATATATTAATTATTTTCAAAGCAAAGGGCTTTATTTAATAGATGAGAAAACTGAGGCTCAGTTTATTAAATATATTCTCCAAGTTCATATACCTGCAACCTGAAATTAAATTTTGGTACCTCTAGCTGTACAGATCCTGTTTTTTTTGTTGGTTTGTTTGTTTGTTTTTTTCAATTACATGAAACTACTCAGATGACAAAGTGATTCTTCGTATTCCAACACTAGAACAGGTTTCCTTCACAAAAAAGAAGTTTAAACCTAATAAATAGCCTGCTTAATTCTACTTAAAGCACAGAACCACTATATTATTCAGTAAAAGCATAATCTTTATCTTCTTATTTCCAATCTGAACCTAATTTCAGCTGAAGCATTTTAAAAATGTACTTAAAGTTTTCTGAAAAATTACTCCTGTTACTCAATCAGATATAATACACACTCTTGACTTTTCTGAAAGGAGATCGACAAACTATGGCCACCCCAGTGGTTATCGGGACACAGCCACATCCAGTCACCTACTTGTGTCTGTGGCTGCTTGAAGTAGGTGTCACAAAAATTAAGTGGCCTATGAAGCCTAAATATTTTACTCTGGCACTTTCCAGGAAAACTTTGTCAACATCTGTTTTGAAATAACTTTACTGTGCCATTTAAAAAGGCACCACATTTTTAAAAAGCTATTTTCTTTTTTGTTTAATTTAAAAGAAAAAAGTTTTGGTTAAAAAGAGTTTTATGTGAAATGATGCAAGTAACTGCTCTCCACTGAACTTCATAATCTCAATTCCTCTCAAAAAGATATCAATCGATATCATGTTCTCTTTCTCAGAATCTGTTAAAAATTATTTTAAATCTGTTTTATTGATAAATATACATGCTTCTTCATAATTATTTTGGTGTTATTTGAAATAAAGTAGATTACTCTACAGACAAAATTGCTTTTACCATGAAATTGACACATGCTTTAAGTAAAAGAAAGTGATAAATGTAAATATTAAAATGATTTTAATATTTTCCCCCTTGAAACAGCCTAAAGAATTTTTCTCATTAAGCTTATGTCAATATAAAATCTTCTTTTAACATTTTTCATAGTATTAAAAACTAAGCAGGTCTTTCTGAATAATTCTATCAGAATAAATATTTAATTCACCTTGCACATTACTCATGTGTTTTCCCACTGAATCTTAGGGTGTGCACTTTGGTTATCAAAATTTATATTTCCAATAACCACAAAAATAGTTTGTTAAAAATTGCACACTCTGAATAAAATAGGAAAACTTCTTTAAGGTAATACTATATAATAGATAATTTTTGTAATGATACACTCAACATTTATCATAAATCAAATCTTTGACTCAAGTACACTATAATTTTCTTATATTCATACTAATGTAGGAAGGAGACAAGAGAATATTTTAAATGTTAAATCAAGCTATATTCAGAGACTGCAATATGCTGATCAGCCCAATGGCCAGACCACGAGGAAACCTGCAGAACAAAGAAAGATTTCTGCTGGGATTGCTAACTAACCATTTACCTATACTGTGAAGTAAAAACAGTAAAACAGAGTCTTTAGGTCACATCCTACACAAAATAAAATCATTCATTTCATATGTCTAAAATCATGGGAAACCTTTGGATCAAAGGCTGGGAATTGCCAGCAGGCCTCTCACACACTACATAATTCTTACCTTTTCTTTCTACATACTCTTATCCTTTCACACTGTATGCCCATACCATCAAAGGAAAATGGGTAAATGATGTCTTTAAACTGTACTTCATAAGAAACTAAGAATGATATATAAACTAAATTCCTTGAATACTCGGGGTCCCTCTCAGTGTCTTTTTCTCTGTCCCTCTCATTGTCTTTGTCTCTCTGTCTCTCTGAGTCTCTCTCAGACTCTCTCACTTTCTCCTTCTGAGAGGAGACCATGCTGTTTATGAAGCATTACCACTTCCCTAATAAACTTTCCTTTTGACTCTAACAGTGTGATGTGTTTAAATTCTTTCTTGCACTTAGCCAAGAACCTTCTCTCAGTGCAGGCTCACTTAGGAAAATTTGCCCTCTTCTGCATTAAAACTAAGATTTATATTTTTATTTATTTATTTTTAGCTTCTAACCTTCAAATTACTATGCTGCATTTTAATTCTTCAGTCTAGCTTCTCTTTTTAGAAGATTAATAATAAAAAGTTTGAAACAATGAAAACCTCACTTTACATTAATAATATTAACATATTATTTAACTATACAAATATTTTTGTATCAATAATCTCAGGTGACAAATAGCAAAGCCTATGGCATAGGAGGGATCAATAGTAAGCAACTCCATTTGACAAACAAGAAAATATGGTAAGCCAGAGAGCATAGTTAACCTAGACAACATAACACATCTCAAGCTCAAGACTTTTGCTTATAAATTTTGTGTTTACAATATAAACTCTGGGTTTTAAGGGATATTATAAAAATTTTTGAACTGCTTATACTGTGCACATAATTCCTTCCATCTTCCCTGACTTAGTCTCCTCAAGGATGAATAAAGAAGGTAGGAAAATATGTTCTTACAATAAAGTGTTTTTAATGTGTTTTTAGTCATGATCCCAGGAGAATGATGGGATATTCAAATTGTGTAATTTGTAGAGAGTTTTATAGAAGGACACTTTACAAAAGTATGGGGAAAAGTTAATAAAGCTCCCAAGTATCTTCCAGAATCCTGAAACTAATTCTAGAAATAGGAGCTGATGCTACAATAGTGGTCCCCAACCTTTGTGACACTAAGGACTGGTTCTCCTATGAGAATATAATGCCTGATAATCTGAGGTGTTGCTGAGGCGGTGATGCTAGAGCTGGGAAGCAAATACAGATGAAGCTTCGCTTGCTCGTCTGCCTCTCACCTCCTGCTGTGCAGCTCAGTTCCTAACAAGCCATAGACTG
>NW_011888860.1:5495822-5497996 GCF_000151845.1 Pteropus vampyrus | reverse complement strand
TAAGAGACAATTACGACAAAAACTCTTGCACATAATATGTACTTAGCATTGTCCTAAGAGTTTTATTCATAATAATTAGATTAATCTTTACAACATCCCTAAGAAGTAATTACTCTTATCCCCAGTTTGCACAAAGGGAAGCTGAGGCACGGAGCAATTGAGATACTTGCCTAAGGACACAGAAAGAGTGGTATAACTGGATTAAATCCAAAGCATGCCAGCCTGAAAGCCTGTTCTCTAGATCACTCTACAAAACTGCCTCTCTATGTGTCTAGGCTACGCATATGCAGCCTAAACCCCAAAGTATTGCTATGAATGCACTTTTTTTGTAGCCACTGACATTGGAAGCTAGGTTCAACAGAACATGTATATCCATAATGGGATTAAAATCAGATTTTATTATAGGACTGACAAATTAGACAAACAAGATTATTTATATTAATCTTTATAACTGGAAAGTGAAAGGTCACAGGTTAATTGTCCTAGCATGAGACTACAGGAATGAAAAGAGATGAAAAAAAAGGGCAATGTCCAAACAGAATCTGTAAATTTAATGTTTCAGATTCTATTGTTAATTAAAATCACTTCTACAATGATCCAGAAATTTTATTTATATCCCAAAGATTGAAAGCAGGACCTCGAAGGGATATTTGCACATCCACAGTCATTGCAGCATTATTCACAATAGCCGAAAGGTGGAAGGAAGCAATGCAATAGCCATTGACAGAGGAATAGAAGAAGAATTTGTAGTATATACATACAATGGAATATTATTCAGCTTTAAAAAGAAAAATAAGGAAATTCTGTCATATGCTACAACATGGATAAAACTTGAGGACAATATGCTAAGTGAAAGAAGCCAGTCAAAACAACAAAGACTGTAGATTCCACTTATATGAGGTATCTAAAGGAGTCAAACTCACGGAAACAAAAAGCAGTATTTTAGTGCTAATTGCTGAGGGGAAGAGGAAATGAGAAGTTGTTCGGTGGATACAGAGTTTCTGCTTTTGCAGGATGAAAAAGTTCTATTGTGCAATAGATATCTATTGCACAATAATATAAATATGGTTACATGACTGAACTGCACACTTAAAAATGGGTAAAATGATAATGTTTATATAATATTTTTTTACCACAATTAAATATATATCTATATCTGTCTATCACTATCATCTTTATCTTTATCTCCATCTCTATGTCTATTTCTATCTATCTCTATCTATCTATTTACAGTTGACCCTTGAACAACATGGGTTTGAACTGAGCAGGTCATTATATGTGGATTTGTTTCAATAAATATGAAGTTGGCCCCTCGTATTCTCAGTTTTCACATCTACTAATTCAATCAACCACAGATCAGAGAAAATAGTACTTTTAATCTGCTTTTGGAAATTTGCAGATGTGAAGGGCAGATTGTAGGCATTCTTCTGTGCCATTTTATATAAAGAACTTGAGCATCTGTGGATTTGGTAATCCATGGAGGTCCTGGAAATAATCTCCCATGGATACTGAGGGATTACTGAGCTTTGGGGAAGAGAACAGTTATATACAGATTTTTGACTGCAAGTTGGTCAGCACCTCTAATCCTCATGTTGTTCAAGGGTCAACTGTAATCACTTCTATAATCTTCTCTGCAGACTGAGTATAGGTGGGTGGCATCAGGAACAGCCATTATATTTAGGAGAATTACAAGCTTTGTGTAGTAAAAATGAAAAACAGCTTAAAAATTATGCAGAATTGGAATCAAATCTTAGTTCTCCCTTATTGTTGTGTGGCCATAAAAAAATTACTTAAATTTATAAACCTCAAAGTTTTGTTTTTGTTTTTGTTTTTTTTTTTAATCTAAAATTTACAGCTAACATATAGTTCGAAGTATTTAACTAAGATAACTTTTATGGAAACATTTAGCATCATGTAGATGCTCCAAAATTGTGTATCTGTCCCTGATATTTGTGTAAAGGGTAAGGCTTATGAAAGAGGGATTTCTTGAAATAATGACTTTTTGATCTAGAACTGTAATAGCGAGCAGCATTGTATAACGGTTGAAAATGCAACTCTGAATTCAGATGCCTAGTTTTTAGCCTAGTTTCATATGACATTGGGAAATCTACTTAACCCCTCCAAGCCACACTTATCACAGCTGTAAAATATAGATGACAAAAAATGCCCTGACT
>NW_011888860.1:5493338-5495772 GCF_000151845.1 Pteropus vampyrus | reverse complement strand
TTTTTTTTTTTAATCTAAAATTTACAGCTAACATATAGTTCGAAGTATTTAACTAAGATAACTTTTATGGAAACATTTAGCATCATGTAGATGCTCCAAAATTGTGTATCTGTCCCTGATATTTGTGTAAAGGGTAAGGCTTATGAAAGAGGGATTTCTTGAAATAATGACTTTTTGATCTAGAACTGTAATAGCGAGCAGCATTGTATAACGGTTGAAAATGCAACTCTGAATTCAGATGCCTAGTTTTTAGCCTAGTTTCATATGACATTGGGAAATCTACTTAACCCCTCCAAGCCACACTTATCACAGCTGTAAAATATAGATGACAAAAAATGCCCTGACTCGAGGATGTTCAGCAGACACTAAAGTGAATGCTTAAAGAAATATTTGCAGCCCCTTCTTCCCCCTAGCCTTTCTTTATGTAAAGGCAAAAGAAGAAAATAAATATTTGTCTTCCAATGCTTTCTTATAATTTAAGGGCGACCATGTGATGCAATTCTCATTAATTAGATGTAAGAAAGTGCCTGAGTATTCTTTCTAGCAAGTCTTTTTTTTTTTTTTTTCCTTAAGAAATATACTAGGCTGGTGTGTACAATCAGTTTTTAGATCTGCCAGCTTTTGGCCTACCCCACCTTTCTGGAATTCAGGTACAAGACCTGGAGGCGTGAAAGTCAATGTATAGAAAGAATATGGATCATACACCATTGCCAGTACTCGTATAAGCCTTAGACCTCAGAATTTCTTGTCTTTATGGATTAAAAAAACATACACATCATTCTTTAAGACATTGTACAGGCTTATTGCAAGCATTAAAGAAAGCAAAGGGAGGAAAGTTCTCAGCATAGTGACTTTCTTTTCTGCAGCAAATTATTACTGACAAACACATAAATGCCAAGTTGAATGTCATTTCATATTCTATGGTACTAAGCACATGGTAGAAGACAAATGCATTAATATCAACCTACATGTAGGTTGTAATTTAATATTTTTATCACTTTCTTAATCTTTACCAATAAATACATAATTATGAAATGACAATTATATTACAGGTTTCCTCAGTTTTTACAGAGCTAGTGTTCAATATAATGTGATGAAGTAGTTGAACAGTGAGGAAAGTAGACATTGAAGGATGCGTGTGAATGTATTGTAAGAACTTCCAAAGGGTTTGCAAAAAAGTAATTCTGTATAGATTTTATTGTTGCATTAAAATATCAGATGTGCATCTGCTTTGAACTATTTTGATGAGCTTAAAATATCTTGGGGGGAGTAGAGAGTGTATAGCATATGCTCAAGCCTTAGTTCATTGATTAATTTATTGAGCCATGCTAACTGCCTAGTGTAAAGCTGATTCATTTTATGATTCATCACAAGAAAAGCTAATAAGTTGAAATACTTTCTCTACTATTCTGGAAAATGTATGTTTCCTATGGTCTTTAAATGGTGTAGTTTTCAACCATGACCTGCTTTTCTTAGACTATCAAGATGAAAATTAAAATAACATTTAAACAAAAGTGATACATTCAATGAAGTATAGATATGACCAGCTCTTTGAAAGAAAGTATTTGAATCAAATCATAATTTCAGAGTTCCATTATTTACTGAACCAGATGAATCGTAGATTGTGTTTTTTTAGAAATGGTTGCAACACTTCCCATCATACATGTTCTTTTTACAATGTGATTTTGACCTTCTTCCAATTAAGAGGTAGGATTTTTGTTATTCCTTTCTAATCTGGGAAGGCTTATGACTCTAGTGAAAGTTATTATGAGCAGTCCAATGTTAGATTATAAAAAATCATACAACATCAGCTTAATTTTCTTGGGGCATTTGGTCCTGCAACCTAGCTTGAATGCTGTGGAGAAACCCAAAATAGCATATGCAGAGAAATCACATGGAGAGATAATATGCAGGTGTTTTAGCCATTAGACCAGCTAAAGTTCTAGCCGACAACCAGTATCATACTATTCAACATGTGAGTGAAGATAACTCCAGATAATTTAAGTCCTCAGGAACCAAATCACTTCTAACCTTCTAATCTTGCTTTCTGAGGCCCCAGACATGGGAATGGGATAAACCATTCCCATTGTGCCACATCAGAATTCTTAATCTATAAGCACTGTGAGTATATTAACATGATTGGTTCATGCAGTAACCTTTGGGGGTACTTTAAGCAACAATACTAACTATTGCAACTTTTTTTCTTTAGAAGTTAAGGAGCTCTAAAGGAGCTCTAAATGATGTAACCCAGGATTCTTTAGTGATGGTAATGCTATAACCTATATATTTATACTAAATCATTCCTCCAATTATTCTGAATAAGTGAGAGCTACACAAATACAGGGATATATGTTTATCCCTTAATTAAGTGCCTTCTAGGCCCAGTAAGTTATCTAAATATACAATTTACAAAGCAGCCTACCCAAGACTGGTC
>NW_011888860.1:5475234-5492013 GCF_000151845.1 Pteropus vampyrus | reverse complement strand
GGTTGACCTCACAGATTGCAAGAACCTTGTCAGCTTACAATTCCTTGTTTTTTAGGCCCACAGCACCTGATTTTCCTAGGTGGTCTCTCATCCAAGTACTAACCAGGCCCGACCCTGCTTAGGTTCCAAGATCAGATGGGATCTGGCTTGTTCAGGGCAGCATGGCCATAGACTAGGCAATGCATTTTAAGGTCATTGGTAATACGTGTTACATAAAATTCTAGCCAATAAATTTTAGCAATTATAGTCCCATGGCCGCCGGAGCATATTACTGGCTATATTCTGACAAGATCTTCTGGAATGATAATGTAAGAGGGCTGTGACCAGCAATAGCTCACAGAGATCACAAAGATGTAGCTTCACAGAGGGTTTTCCCAAAGCTACATTGCCATTTCCACAGGCTAGATGTACAACAAATCACACATATGACAGTTTAAAACAATATTGTTAGCTTGAGAACTTACAGTAATAAAGGTGCTTATATATTAATATACTTTTAATATTTCAAGGAAAATAACAGTTTGAGAGAAGAATTTATAAGTTGTTTCTTTCAGGCCATTTTACCATTATTAAAAAAATTTCAAACCAAGTAAAGTAATAAAGAAACATGTACTAAAAAGTTTTCGTAAACAGTATTTTTATAATTTATAAAAATTAATTTCAGGGTGGCTCCATAGTGTAGTGGTTAGCACGTCTGCTTTACACGCAGAAGGTCCTGGGTTCACGCCCCACGGGGAGCAACAGACCATACCCCGGTATGCCAGGCCCCGGGGTGCATGCTGAGAGCATGTGGGAGGAGACGCCTCGCCTTCAGAGATCCAGTTCTTAAGGGGAAACAGCAACATCATAGGTCAGGGGTAGAAGGGGTTGTGGGGGGGAATTAAAGAGGGAGAAAAAAAAAATTTCAGTTTCAATATTCTAATCTTACACAATCTTTCTCTTTAATCTTGTTTTTAACAAGAAATTTTCATGGAGCACATTTTATTCACAGTCAGCTTGAAAAGCATATTAAATCATTTTAGGATGCTTTAATTCTACTATTTGAAAAGTTCCTGGCTAGCAAAGGAGAACAAAGGTAAAAATGGAGCCATGTCAGGGAAGAAAATTCATTGTCAACATGTACTTTAATAGTGGCAATGTTTGATACAATATTTCATTTAATTCTTGCAGTCTCCCTGTGAGGTAGTTATTCTAAAATAAAATACTAAAGGTTTTGGTACTAGAGTTATTTGCGATTACCTCTATAAAAAGCAAAATAAATTAACAAGTTACAGAAATATTAGGAATGCTGGCTCTCAATGTGAAATATTATAAATATTATGGATTATTTTTCAAAAAGATATTGTTTCAGAACAATATTTTATTTCTAAATTACTGAAATGCCACAAACACAACATACTACCATTTCAAAACTAGATTAGCAAAGTAATAAATTGAAGCCAAATTGCCTTCAGGATCGATGAGAACAGCTACTAATAAAATTAGACTTTAAAAAATCATAAAAATAATAAGAAATAACAAACATAACTTTCTAATAAACTGTAAAAAATAGAAATAATCAATCTGTTTGTTTTAATTGCAAAGCACTTGAGGAATCTTACTTTGTTTTCTTTCATTCCTATTCAAATTGATTTCTTTGTCAATGGCTCTTAGTGGTCACAAGCCACCAAAAACAAACAAGTAAGCAAACACTTTAGACTCAACATTTCTCTTTTTGCTTGCAAATTTTCACGGATTATTTTTAATGTTCAGTTCTTCTCAATATAAAAATATCTTCTCTAAATATCTACTACTGAATTTCAATGGACATTTACCAAAGCTTATATTAACTACTTTTATGTTTTAAAGTGTTTTCTATTTTGTTTATTTTAGAATCCCTGATTATACTTCTATTAATAGTAATCATTGGACATATATACTACCAAGTTTTTTTTTCATAGAAATGAGGCAAACTGTTCAGCTAGATTTAAACAGACTGCTATTCACCTACTAGAGTTTACCATTTACCAGTTCCAGCACAATTGGGTACAATCCAAATAGTTTGAATCTCTTCCAGATTATCTGAATCAAAATTCCTTCTAAGATCTGAAAAACTGATATTCATTTCTGTTTCGGAAACATCTTCCAGTCACAGCATTATATTTATTAGTCTTAAGAATTAGTGTAGAAAAAGATATAAGTCTCAACTTTTGAAATTAAGAACCATCAAGCAATTTTAAGTAGTTAGCGTTATTGAGTAACAAAAAGAGCTCGTCTCACCAGAAGGCCGATATCTTTATTTCTATTACTGGATTCTAAATGATAGGAATATCTTTTAATGTAAACTTTTTAAGTGAATACTAGAGCTCATTCTCTAAACAAATTTCTTCCTCGACTCATGTGCAGTGGTGGGGTGGCATATGTAAATTTATGGTGAGATAATTGGGTTCTCTAAGAAGGAGATAGCCAACAGGGAATTAGATATGCAAGAGATTTATTGGGAGTAATATCAGAAGAGGATGAAGGGAACAGAGCCAGAGAAGACAGGCAGAACCTCAGACCGTGATGCATGCCTAACACCTGTGAAGGAGATGGGGAAGGAGGAGGAACTGGGTGGGAGGATTCATGGACTGCAACACAGTTACAGAAAACATTTGTCCAGGCCAATGGAGGTTCTCGAGCTAATTCACCTGCTAAAGGAGTCCTGGGTCCCCTAAGAAGGAGCCTGCACTAGTGTCTCACTATGCTCAATCATTGGCTAAAAGCAACTTGTGAGAACCATATCCTCAAAAGCATAGTCATATATGCAGAGAGAGAGACAGCAGCTAGGGTTGTATGTCAACTATGCTTTCCAAAGCAGGGGATCTGAGTTTTGCATTATTATGACCTCTACATATAGAATTCCACAAGGTTTCTTAACTGAGGGTTATTAGCAACTGATATAGCTTTTTATTTATTTCCTAAATTTCATAGCCTTGATTTTTCCTTCTCCTCACTTTCAAGAATAGGCCATTTAAGTTCCTTCTTTCTCTACAGAACAAGTAGATGGCACTGATGGTATATTGATGGTTGCAGATGCCTCTACTTTCCAGTACAGATTGAAGAGAAATGTTTTGAAATGCATTTCTCTATTATGTAATGAGTAAATGAATGTAGAGTTCCCCTACATCTACATTAGAGATGTCGACAATGGTACCTGCCATACCCTGGACTTCTCCAGATAAAGCTAGTTGGGAAAAAGAAATGGTTTCCTGATCGAGGGCAGCTATTCTTTTGCATCGTCTACAATCTAGGAGGATAATTTTGAACAGGAATAAAGGTCTTGTCAGTTTAATTCTGACTTTAAACACTTTGAATTGGGAAACTTCACAACATTAAAAGGTAGCTACAGTATCAGTAGCCCCATTGGACAGTTAAGAACACAAAAGCTAGTTATTTTCTGAAAGTTAAAAAATAGTAAATTAAAGCCAAAGTTTTGAACCCTTTCAGACCTAAATTTAGAGCTCTTTCTGTCACAACGCCAATCCTTTCTGATTAGTGATCTCTCACTTTGGCCAGCCCAGGAAATCTAGCTCTGTAGAATGTGAAGGAGAGAGGGTTCTTGCTGAAAGAACGGACTGGCTCATGAATGCCCTTTAGATAAAGGAATATTCAGGGTCTTTAGATCTGGTAAACAGTAAAGAAGCAAACGGGCAAAGACACTAAAGCTATTGAGGGTGAAAAGGGAAGGCTCCTCCTTTAGTCTTCTTCACCTTAATAAAAGCTAACTTCATCATTCTGGTTAGTTGCTCAAGCTAAATACCTTGGGGTTGTCCCTGATTTCTACTTATAATTCGAGCACAAATCTTGTTAGTTCTTTCTAAAAATATATCAAGTTTATGGCTAATTCCTAGCATTTCAAAAGCTCTCAGTGCAAGAACTAGCTACCATTATATCTTGCCTGATTAAATAGACTCTTCGTTTGCCTTCACATCATAGAGAGATCCTTTTGAAATGTATGGAAATCAGATAATTCCAATCCTTTGTTTGAAATGATTGAATGGCTTACCATCTCTTTCAAGTAAAAATCTAAAATCCCTAAAATGGCCTACAAGGTTACATGAAATGACCAGGCACTACTTTCCAATCTTTATCTACTTCCACTTCCTTTTTCATTTTTCCCACCTCAGTCACTCTAGTTTCCTTGCAATGTGCATTAATACATCATACACACTCCAGGACACAGTTTGTATTTGTTATTCCTTCTGCCTGAAGGCTTCCTCCTGATATCTTTATGGAAAACCTATTCCCTTTCTTCAGGTCTCTGTTCAAATATCAATCTATCAAGGGGATCTTTCCTAACCTACATAAAATCTCTTCACTCTTTTTCCACTGCAATTGATAATGCTGTACTCTGCTTGGCTTTTCTCCAAGGCTTGTGAAGATAATTATTTTGAACAAATCAAAAAATTAGCCTCAGATTCTTTGTCTAAATTTTCTATTAAAGTGTTACCACAGTTAAGTATTTTTTATATAAGATTTTTAATGGGTAAAACCATTGTGTTAAAAAACAGAAATGATGTTAAACAAACCCTTTCAAATGCATGTTCTTTCAGTATTCATTTTTACTTTGATGAAGTTCCATCTAATTTTCTTAAAATGTCAATATATATGGGGCTAAGTTTTATTGGGGAAAAAGTAATTTGTGAGATATTTTGTTCAAGTGAAATAAACTCCTTAAATATTCTCATTGATTCAACCATTTAATTGACCATATATGCAAAAAACTCCCATTATATTCCACTTTATAATTCAAGCTCTAGTTTAGCCATTCAATGTGCAACATAAATAAAGCATAGCCCCTGGTTTTTACATTTTTCAGAACTTCATTGTCTAATCTAATAATTGTGATCTAATCAATAAAGAGGTCTAGCTAAATTATCCCTATGTGGCAGCACAGTTTAAAATGACTTTATATTTTATGTTCTTTGTAGCACCTGCTGTCTTTAAATGATTTTCAAATTGCTTCTGATTTTTCAGCAATTCAGATAACATTTTCTAATTCCACATCAGTGAAGTTTAATATTATCATTTATATTTCTCCTTTGCCAAAAACTGTTCTGGGGCCATTTAGAAGAAGACTAGTTTGTTCTTAAAATATCTTGTCAAGCTAACTGGCATAATTGTCTCCTACCTATATCTTTTGCAAGATGGATATGTGTATTCATATTTCCAGAACCTGAACTTATACAATATTTGTTGTAATTATTAGATCATAAAAAAAGCAGAATAACCTACAGTATTTTTTTAAGGGGAACTAAATTATATCCAGTTGACTTTGGATATACATAAACTAATGACAGAAAATGTTTGCTAATCAGGTTTTCCGTTCTTTCCAAATAGAAGACTTTTTTAAAGTACTGATGTCTTAACAACTATATCATATAATATTAGTTATAATCTTTAAGAACACAAAGTTATCTAGGTAACTTAGATGTTTTTTTATAACACATGGTCTAGTAGTATAGAATCTATTTTCTAATACCTAAGGGCTGATTTCCCTATTTCAGAGAAGACAAGGGAATTTGGTAAGTCAAGAAATCATTTAGCAATTTTAATAAACCATTCATACTGAAGTAAGTTGTACAATTTCTTTATATTTTTTAACTTGTCAGTTTATGTTTGCAACATCAAAAAAATCTCAAATTAGATTTTTAGATAGTGATGAAACAGATGTTTATTATGACAGGATACTTGTCCCTCTATACTGAGGTTTGAATCACACCATTTTATATATATATATATATCTCCCACTCCCCAAAATGCCATGCTATCTGTCACCATACACAAAATAAATTCAAAGTGGATCAAAGATCAAAATATAAGACCTGAAACAATAAATTGCTAGGTACTAAACTCATGGACTCGTTTTAAAGAGGATTTTATAAATCTGACCTCCAAGGCAAGGGAAGTAAAAGCAAAAATAAACGAATGAGACTTTATCAAACTAAAATGCTTCTGCACAGCAAAAGAAACCATCAACAAAACCAAAAAGGCAACCAACTGAATGAGAGAAGATACTTGCAAAAGACATCATTGAAAAGGGGTTAATATCTAAAATATATAAAGAATTCATACAACTCAACAACAACAATAGCAAACAAACAAAACAAAAAAATCCAATTAAAAAAATGGGCAGAGGACTTGAACAGACGCTTCTCAGAAGAAAACATACAAGTGGCCAACTGACATATGAAAAGATGCTCAATTTCACTAGCTATTAAGGAAACGTAAATCAAAACCACAATAACTTTATATTTTTATAACTATCTTTTAGTTTTATATCTCATCAAAATTGTCTCCTGGGCTTTTAATGAATACTTGTACTTTTCCAGAAACTAAGAAGAAAAGACATATAAAAAAAATTAAACAAAGCCCATTAATTAGGAAACTTACAATCTTCTTTGTTATTATGACAAAGTCAGAGAAAATATTAATTATTTTATAATGTGAAAATTTCATGATACTTTCTGTCAGTATTATATAAAATATTTTCAACTTGGGGAAAACAATTGATAAATTCAGAAAACAGCTGTTAGGAATTTTTCATGAGGTTCCTATTGCTTCTTAATGATTTCATTATTTTTCCTTAATTTTTACCAACTTATGAAATAACGCCATTTTTAAATAATCGAAGTAAGTGTAAAGTGCTGTACATTAGGTGGTTAGCAATAAAATATCTAAACAAAACAACTATATAAAAGACAAAAAACAAACTATGTGAATAAAATAATCAATTTTATACTTTAATGTTAGATATAGTTTGCTGAAATGATATAGAGAAGAAAATTAGAAAAGAACATATGGTACATTAGAATTCATCAAGAAAAGGAAATTACTCTAAAGATTAGAGAAATAAATGGAGAATAAGCTACCCAACTTAGCTAATTGGTCAAATTTATTTTAAATTTAAAATCATTTTGAGAATAAAAGAAAACAATCAGCATTACATTCAGACTTTTATTAAAACTTTCCTATAGAAATGTATTCTTTTATATTTGTGTAGGCTACACATTTTAGTTATTGTTCATGGTTTCACTTACAAAGAATTAAGCCATAGGTGATGTAGAAAAAAAAAAAAAACACTTTACAAAATGTCATTCTCACCTGAATTTATTCTTATTATGTTCCTTATGAAATGATCATTTTCCTAACTCTGTCATTCTTAGGGGAATTATTAGTTGGCATTCTACTATAAAAAAGAACTTTCCCCTTTCCTTCAATTTATTTGTTTGTTCGGATTTTCATGTTAATGTGTGATTCATTAATTCTTTTATGCTTTTGTTGTTTTTTCATTAACCAGATCTCTTCTCATTAATTCATAGCATCCTTGGGTAGCAACAAAATAATCATTTGGAAAAGGATAACAGAGTTATCACTCTCTTAAAATATTTAACATACTAAATATAGCTCAACAAATATAAATCTTCCCAATTATATTTAATTTTACAAGACTATACTCCCTCTGTTAACTTGATGGTGTAAACTGCATTTTTCCCCCTCGTATATCTTGTCCTGCTTCACATCTCTGCTCTTCTCAACACTTATTAAAAATACTCATTGTGTTTTAACCAATAATTTTCACTATTTATTTTGAATATTACTTTTCCATGTTCAGTCCATGTGAGATTTGTCAAACTGGTTCTTGTGTCATTTGTACATGACAGTTCATTTTGAATAACTGTATATTTTCTAGCACAACAAAATATTTCAGAATTACTTTGTACTTTCCTTGTAATCATCCATTTTTTCTAAATATTTCTGTTTTGTTTTTAACAAGGAACAGTATTTAGGAAATGAGATATAGTTGTAAAGTGTACTCATTGTGACAGGAATTCTCTTGCTTCTATCTTCTTTCAGAGTATAAAAGTAGGAATTATGTCACATATATTGAAGGAATGAGCAAATGAGTAAACACTGATATTGTTGGGAATCAGAATTCTTACTATGGGAAAAAAGATAAATAAATACAGAATGTAGAAAGAAACTATTATATGTAGTTGGCATTAACTATATCAATAGAAAGAATCAGTGTTTTAGAAAATGTCAGATATATCAGTTTTCTTATTTAATAAACTATTTTTTCCCTCCATTCCTGTTGATATGAATGAGATTTTTGCAAGTGTGTTTAACAGAACACTATTTCCACAAGATGCTTTAGGGATGAATAAAGATTTGGTAGTCATTAAGTTTGGAAAATAATATGTTCTCTGTCACCCTGGTGGAGATAGATCAGGCACAATAACATTTTAAGGCTCCTAAAAAGTCTGACAGTAAAGGACCTTGTCTAGCCAGTTTCCCTAACTTATTAGAACAGAGAATCTTTTACCCCTTTTGAAAGGGGAAATTCAATTGAACTGGTATTATACAAGATGCATTTTAATAAATGCTCTTCTAGATTGTTACTATAGAATATATTCTCGAGTGGTTCAATATGTGTTAAGCAGTCCTATATTGTGGCTTAAAAACCATTTATACAAAACTCTTTAGCACAAAATCCAGGAGACAAGTCTCTGTTTCCTCGGTCCTGAAGTATTTGTCTTTCCTCATGTAATAATAACAATTTCAGTATAAGAAGACTTGAAATTACAATATAACAAATGTTATTATATATTTGGAGGCTATATTCACTACACATCTTCCTCTGCTGTTGAAAAAATTTATTTCAGCCTTGGATGAATAAAAAGTAGTTGGAATTGTAGAAATCAAAGTTAATATATAATATAATTATTGCTAAAGGCTATGCTCATTGTCTTATACTAATTAAAACTCTTTATGTTCTAGATAGACATATAATTTCTATTGTTAGATATGAGGAACCAGATCCAGCCAATATTTCTTAAAACTACATAATATCTTAATAAATGAGAGAATACACAATTTAGTAATCTAGCTTTTTTCACTATTTGTTTTTCTCTTGGTTTTATATAAAGAAATTGGAAACATGTTAAAAGCTGCATAAATCATTCTTTTGAATTCCCTCATCTCTAAAGCAGAAAAGCTCTAAAATTAAAATATGTTAAAATTAATTAGTTGATATATGTACTTTTGCATGATTTTTTATATCGCCTTTATTTAATGTAAGCAATACTATTTCTTCAATTAAAAAAGTATTTATTCACTTTGCAAATATTCACTCAGCCCTTTCTATTTGTTAGGTAAACTGTTAGAAGTTTAGAATACAAAAATAAAGAATACATGGTTCTTTCAACAAGATGCTTACAGAATAAAAAGAAAGAAAGCATGTAATGAGATATATGAATGAACAATGTCAGAGGAGCCATAAAAAGGTGAATGCAGTATTACAAGGTACAGAAAATGAAGAGATTAAGAACATCTATAATGTTTGTAAAATCAGATGATTTTCTGAGTAAATTTTCATCAACAATTTCACCCTAACCACACAGACTAAAATTTTGTGAAAAGAGGGACCGACTGTATTTTAAAACTCAGAAAAACACTAGCATGTAAATTAGAAAATTTCACAAACAGGAATAACATTGCATTTCCTTACATTATATTTAGAATGGTGGCAGAGGTGATTCCTTCATGGTAATAGGACTGATGCAGTGGAAGGAAACTGATTCATTATTGTGAGACTTCATATGTAGCACCTTTTCCTATTTATTCAGTCCTGGTTCAGGACAGGATTGAGAAAGCAGAGAACTCCATAAACTTCCAACTCAGTTGCTTTAGTAGCAAGATAAAGATGTTGAACTTTAAGTTTATATATCTAATCATAACTCCATTAATTATGAACAGGGCAGAATATAAAAGAGGCATGTCTAAACAGGGGTGGGCCCCAATAGATCACTGGACTGAAGAAATTCTGATTCTGATAATCAGGTCGAAATAAAAATGTATTGGCCCCTTGTGGGAAAAGACATAAATAATAGGGAGGCTGACAGAGTTGGGAGTTTAAGAATGAGAAGGCCACGTGCCAACTCTTATCTAGTCCTTTCTCCATTACCATACTAATTACAGGGAGCTGTCTCTGATTTTCCATGCAGTAACACGGGAAATCCAAAACCTGTACTCACATCTCCGCTTCCTTGTTAAACTGCAAGCACACAAAGCACAGAGCTGAATAATCCACCTGGAGAAAGGCACCTTCACTAGGTAGAGTTAACAGGTCTTTGTTTTTGCTTTGAAGAATGGTTCCTGAGCTAAGGGGAAAAACATTCCATAAATCTAAATGAAATTCCCTTTGGTGTGAAATGTGTGCATAAACCTGGAAGAAGACAATTTTCATGTGATTTGGAGTTTTCTGATGAAATTTTCACGCTGTTCTAGTTTGTTCATTTCCCCTAGGAATCTTCACAAATGAGCCCATGTGAAGCAGTTCCCAGCAGACATTTCACTTCATTAGCTGTCCTTTTTTTTTCTTGTGTCTGATTTTTATCCTTCTCTTTCAAAACTCACACAGCCTCATCCCTCGTAGCTATGTGTTAAGTCAAATTTTCATTGCATTGCTCTCCGAACACCAATAGTGGAGATGGGATGCTCATTGTAGTACATGAGCTAAATACTCTGGGATGAATTTTTCATCAGAAAGATAACTTGAATCCACCTAGCCCAACATCTTTATTTGCTAGATGAAGAACCTGAAATTCAGCAAGTTTAGATGAAATTGACTTTTCTATTCCTACTGAACCTAGCAACTTGAGGCTGCCACTATTTCTTCTCTTGTTTACTGTTAAAGCTAACCTTAATGGTACTATTGCAGTTAGATTTGCCCTCTTCAATCTTCTCTCCATATTGGTAAATGAGTATTCATTCAGACATGCAATCTTCATGCCATAAAATCTCTAAGGCTTCCCATTGCCTTAAAATAACCCTGCAATTACAATTAAAAGTCTGAGTAGCCTGGTGGCTTAAACTCTACTCACCTCTCCTTATGTGTTGTGCTATAGCTATATTGACCTCAGCATGTTCTTGCCTGCCTCTGGCCTTGGAAGTACTGATCTCTTGCTCTGCATGGACTTTTACTTTCTCTGTACTTCTCTTATAAGACCCCAGGTCAGAATTTGAAAGTCACTAATACCTCCTCCATACTGCCTCCATACTGCACACATCTTCGCTCTTCCCCTACCAAATACCACAATACTAGTTAGCAACTATAATATGTATCATAAATATTTTTAAATGTATATTTATCCACTAGACTGTGAGCTCCATTGGGCAGGGTATTTATTTGTTCCCGCCAATTGCTGTAAGCTCTGCAATTAGCAACATAAGGACTCACAGTATCTGCCTATAAAACAAAGTCAAAACTGGAAACTAATTTTCCTTCTTATCAGTTTAATGCTCTTCCCATTACCCCATATATTTAATCTCACTTAAGTCACCTATAATTCCACAGAGACAGTCTGAGCATATTCAGGTCCCCAGCTTCATTTATTGCCTCTTTAGTACACTGCGGTTCCTGTTTGCAGAATTACCTACTGTCCTCTAAAGTGCCACCAGATTCATTACTTTGCTCATTTTCTCTGAAAAGGTCCTTTCAAGGGTATTTTGCCTTTGTGTTTTGGCATCAAGGGCTTTTTTTTCCTTCCTCACTGGAGGATTTATAATCCTGATTTTATCACTGCTGCCATTCAGTTTGTTCCCAGCCTCGCCTCAGAATACTTATGTTATACTCATCCACCTCATCATCTTCCACAAACTCTTTTTCTGACATCTTCTTCATCATCTTCATCATCTTTTTCCTCGGCATATGAAGAGTCACTGTCTGCCTCCTGCTGTTCCAGGGAGTGTGGAAAGCAGAAAAGGGAAGTTGTAGATGCCGCCATAGTATCTTGTTTAAGTTTCTCCAACAATGCCTCTTCAATGGCATTTTCCAGCTAAACAGTCATTAATGCCTTTCTTTTCTTTTTTCCCCTCAGCTCCACCTTCTTACTCAAACAAGGCTTTCCTCTGTCTCTTTAGTGTAAGTTTTTAAATTTGAATTAGGTACTGGGTGATCTCGGTGAATCTCTGCTTACATTTGTGTCAAATGAAACAGGGCCAGAAAATTAGAGTTTTATGTATTTGCTTCAGTGCCTTCTCAGTTTTTATGAAGCTGGACCAGTTCCCAGGGATGTCTAGGAAAAGCTGCTAGCTCTATAACTTTCATGTACAAGTAACACTCTCCTTTCTCTTCTTTGGTAGTGGCATACTGACTGTTTGCCAGGGGACAAGACAGCTGATTACACAGTCCAGTCAAGTTATATTTATTTCTGCAAAAGCTCAGTGTCTTGGTTCTTATTTTGAAGGAATAAAATTGCTTGTTTCCTAGTGTATCCCAGATAACATCATCTGACTACATGGTGTTGGTGGTTTAGTATGCATACTTGGCCAGATTCAGGAATCATTGATCTATTTTAATTAAGTATTTCTAATAGATTTATGAAAAAAAAAAAGTATAACCAAATATTGTTGTGTTTATTGCAAATATTTATCCTACTTTGTTCTTCATATTGACTTTTGATATTAAGAATTATTGTACATGTTTATTGCATATTATCACTCTTCTTTGTATATTACTTATATTATCACAATCCTCACAACAGCTCATACAATTGGATACTGTTATCACCCTCACTTTAGATATATGGAATCTAATGCACAGAGAAATTAAATAACTTGCAGTAACAAATTAGAATTCTAACTCAGATGATGTGACATCAGAGCCTATGCTTTAGTGGCAGTATGTCATGCTGTCTTAAGATCTAAATTAATCATAAGATGTAATTTTTTAAAAAATATATACTTTGTTTCAAAATTTGTTATCATTTTTCAGGTTATTTAGAAAACTATTGACAGTTCCAGTCAAGATGGCAGGATAAGTACATGCTGTGCACACCTCCTCCTATGACTATATTAAAATTACAACTAAATTATGAAAGTCAATCTGGAAAATGATCTGAAGACTAGCTAAAAGAACTCTTATAACTGAGAATATAAAGAGGAAACTACCTTGAGATTGTAGGAAGGGCAGAAATGCAAAACAGGCTGGTCCCACATCCTCGTGAGATGATTGAGCATTAGGAGATATATCTTGGCTGTGGAGGCCTCACACTGGGGCTCCCCAGCCCAGGGTTCCAGTGGGAGGAGTAGTCCTCACAAAATCTGGCTTTGAAAATCAGTGAAGATTCTGGCCATCCGGGTGAGACAGATGGTTACTAGAAATCCAGATGTCCCCCTATATGGCAAGTGCACAGACTCACTCACTCACAGGCACCTACCCTGAGCTCTGACAGAAAGACAGCAGCTGGGATATACCAGAGACATATAAGGAAAGACTGAATTGAGTGGCTTTGGGACAAGGGCTAGAAGGACAGCCACCACTGTCCCTTTGTGAGCCCACTTTCAGGATAGTCTAGGTGAGCACCATCTTGCCGGGATTGAACCCTCCCTAACACAGCCAATTCTGAATCTGCACTGGCATGGTGAGATCTCACTCCACCCCGGTGACTCCCTGAGATCCGACCTACACAACCAATAAATTGCCTGGTGGTTACTGGACATCCAGCCCTACCCTGTACTCTCAGCAGCAGGTTCCTTTGACAGCAATCAGTGGGCCTTCACTTGTGCACTTCAAGAGACACTTTCAGTGACAGACAACCAGTCTTGGCCTAGCTGCAGTATATCTTGAACAAATCTTGGGGGTCTGTGGGACTGAGGCAGGTAGCAGCTAGCCTCAGTGTAAGCTGAGACTTTTGCAAGTGGCCATAGGCTACAAATCTGAATCTGCACCAACTTGTGGAACACAACTTGTCCGCCCCCTCCCCGGTGACTCCTTGAGACCTTGCCTCATCCAAATCTGGTTCCCCTGAGGATAGTTTAGCTGCTGAGTTTTACTAGCAGCCAGCAGCCAGCAGCCAGCCTCGGGTCTTAGGGTGTGCTGAGCCTTTCACTGAGCTGCCCCAGGCCTGGTACTGATAGTAGTCAGACTTGGTTAGCCACATGTCATATCCCACATAACTCCAGGTCCAGTTCAGGCAACAGTCAAACACAGATAGTTTTGTTGCTCCTACCAGATAGCTCCGGGCCAATCACAGCCAGCAGCTGACCTTGGCTTTCACCAGAGCCCCTACCAAAGGGCTACAAAACCAACACACTTGGAGACTGGTGTTAGACCTCAACATAGAAACATCTAATTAGCTCATAAGTGACACACCCAAAGGGCGGTCTCAATAGACACATGAACCCATTGAGGTGAACCAAACTCCATGGAATCAGCCTTCACGAGCAACTCATACATTGTGGGCATGGGCAGTCCTCAAAGCAAGTCAGCCTGAGAGTCAATTCCACTCACTGAAGTGCCAACAAAAATCAAGGCTGACATATACCAGGAGGGCACAGAAAACCACACAGGGGTCGTTCCCAAAGCACCTGATACAAGTGATCAGGGAGACTGTGTCACTAGGCCACACAGTACACTACTACATAAGGCCACCCAGCAAATACAGGGAGACACAGTGAATATATCTAATAATAGAAACAAAGACAGGGAGGCAGCCAAAATGGGAAAACAAAGAAAAAAACATATGTCCCAAATGAAAGAACAGGAGAAAACTCGAGAACAAGAACTAAATAAAATGGAGACAAGCAACTTACGAGATGCAGAGTTTAAAACACTGGTTATAAAGATGCTCAGTGAATTTAAGGGAAGAGTAGATGAGCTCAATGGAGACTTCACAAAGAGATAGTAAGGATAAAAAAGGACATAGATACCATAAAAAAGGAACCAGTCATAAATGAAGAATACAATAATTGGAATAAAGAATACATTAGAGGAAATCAATAGTAGATTAGATAAAACAGAGGATCAAGTCAGCGATTTAGAAGTAAGCAGAAAATGCCCAATCAGAACAGCAAAAAAAGAAAAAGAAAAGAAAAGAAAAAAAGAAAATAGTTTAAGGGGCCTCTGGAACATCACGTGCACCAACATTTGTGTCATAGGGGAAGAGAGAAAGCAAGAGATTGAGAAACCATTTGAGGAAATTGACTAAAAACTTCCCTAATCTGGTGAAGAAAATGAACGTACAAGTCCAGGAACCACAGACAGACCCACACCAAGATAAATCATAATTACAACAGTGAAGGTTAAAACCAGGAGAGAATCCTAAAAGCAAGAGAAAGGCTGCTAGTTTATTACAATGGTACTCTCATAAGAATGTCTGATTTCTCAACAAAAATTTTGCAGGCCAAAATGAATTGGCAAGAGATATTCAATGTGATGAAAAGCAAGGACCTACAACCAAGATTATTCTACCCAGCAAGACTACAATTAAAATTGAAGGTGAGATAAAAAGTTCCCCAGACAGGAAAACACTAAATGAATTCACAGCCACCAATCCAGTATTATGAGAAACATTTAAAGGTCTCCTTTAAGAAGAATGGGGAAAAAATAAGTACAAATAATAAAATGGCAATTACTATGTAGTTATCAATAATCACTTTAAATGTAATGAATTAAATGCTCCAATCAAAAGACATAGGGTAGCCCAATGGATAAGGAAACAAGACCCATACATATGCAGTCAACAAAAGACCCACTTCAGATCGAAAGACACACACAAATTGAAAGTAAAGGAATGAAAAAAGATATTTTATGCAAATGGAAATTCAAAAAAAGTTGGAGTAGCACCACTTATATCAGACAAAATAGACTGTAGAACAAGGCTATAATAAGAGACAAAGAAGGATATTACATAATGATGAAGGGATAAATCTAACAAGAGGATATAATCCTAATAAACATTTATGAACCCAACATAGGAGCACCTAAATATATAAATCAAATATTGACAGACATAGAGGGAGAGATTGACGGTAATACAATTATAGTAGGGGATGTTAACACCCCATTAACATCAATGGACAGACCTTTCAGACAGAAAATCAACAAGGAAAGAGTGGACTTAGATGATACACTAGACCAAATGGATTTACTTGATGTTTTTAGACCATTTCACTCCAAAGCAGCAGAGTATACATTCCTCTCAAGTGACTTTTAATGGGAAGAATCTCTGAAGTTTTATCTCCTTTAAATACTGGGGACAGTGATATCTATCATTAGAGAAAAAAACTACTGCTTATTAAAATTACAAATCAAGACATAAACATATTCATTGGCATATGTTCTGTTTTAATTAACAAGAAGAGTTCTGTTGGGGTCGCTAATCTTTGATAATTAAAAAAGAAAACGTTAGCAAACACACTTATACAATTTATCATGTTATCATGAAGAGGGCCGATCAGAAGTCAGTATGGGTATCAAGCCTATGGGAAAGTGGGAGTAGTTTGGAAACTGACATGGCCAAGATTTGAGAAACTGGCAGGACAAAAAACTAAACACTGTACCCACAGATATGAAATAAGGTTTGGTCTCATTCGCATCCATTAAAAATCTAAGAGGTGACTCCTGCCATAAGAGTCTCTTAGTGAAAATGAGGGGGGATGAGATTGAGTCCTTCTGAGGTCATAGTGAGTAGAGTCTTCTCATCCACGGAGAAGAGGGCAATAAGGGTTTATCAGGTTGTTATAGCTCCTGACAAGTTCAGAATAAAATGAGTGAAAAATGGAAATGCTATTGCAGAAAACTAGTCACACTGATTTTGTACACTTTGCAGAGAGGAGGGAATGGAGAACAACTCAATTCAGGCCTGGGGCCTCACTTTATTCATTTTAGATAATGGGCTTAAAACAGAAAACAAAATGCTGATAGAATCCATTGCATTTGAAGGCTTCTAATATGCTACTAGGGTCATTTTC
>NW_011888860.1:5460487-5474179 GCF_000151845.1 Pteropus vampyrus | reverse complement strand
TGCTGTAGATCTAATTCCATATTTTAATTTTTCATTTGACACTATATTTTTAAGATCTGTCCACATTAGTGTTTATTTCTTCAAACTGTTACTGCTACATTCTATAGTATATATTAACTACATTTTATTAGAGACTGCTAAAATGTTTCTCACTTTCTGTTTCTACAAACACTACTGCAATAAACATTCTGCAAAATTTTATTTTGAGCCCATTTGTATGTTTAAATGTGAAGTAGATTTGGGTCATGCTATATATGCACGTTAAATTTTACTATGTCTTATTAAAGTACTCTGCAAAATAACTGTACTAGTTTTCATTCCCATTCATTTACGCCGTTTAATATTTTGTCACAATACTCAACCAACCTTTGGTATGTATCTATGTCTGCTAGTCTGATTGAGGATATATCATGTGGGCTTAATGGGACATTTCTACTTACTAGAAGAGTTAATTGTCTTTTTAACAACTGAGGTTTCATTTTCTCTGAATTGATAGTTTAAAACTTTTAAATCCCTTTTGATCTTTTTTTTTTTTTTCATTTTTGGCAGTTTTGGTGTTACCTAGTCTAGTCACAATCACAATCAAATTGTAAGCAGATGACCTTAATGGAACCAAGAAATTTGGTGATAATCACAGACTATCATGAGACAAAAAGAATAATGGCAAAGTCAGCAAATCCACAACACATTAGTAAGAACAGACTAATAAACTACATCAGAAAGTATAGAAAGCATAGCAACCCAGTGAGGTAGGCTTTGTTATCCCCATTTTAATGATGATTAAATTGAAATTTACAACAACTGAGTTACTTATCCATACACAGGCTTGATAATTGAAAGTCAATAGTATGAGGCAAGGTAAGATTCACTGAGTCTCAAATCTTCCTTTTTAACAGAACAACTAGTGATTCCACTGGGTTTAGTTTTTTGTCAACACTTTAAGAAAGATTATCTATCTTAAGCCTACATTTTGTGACTACGGCTCTATGTACAGAAAAGAAAAAAAAATTACCAAAATGTGAATCAGAAAGAAATCAAGAAGTTCTTTGCCAGTTTGTCACTCTTTCTCTATAGTATCTCTTGGCTGTCATAAAGGGAAATGTGTTTTGGCAAAATGTAACTGCAAACAAATTCTTCTGTCAATCCAGAAGACATCTCCACAAGTGTAGTACAGAAAAAAAATAGTTTATTATTGAGTAATGTGATGTGCATCAAAGGCTATCTGCTAATACCTTGAAAACAAAGAAATCTTACCACTTTATATAACCAAGCAAATATAATCCACTGCATACCTGTTCTCAAAATAAACAAGGAGTCCTCAAGTAAGAGGACTTGACAGCATCATTGGTCACATAAGTTTATCCTAGTTTCAGCTGGTAATTGGGGTGAACAGCTGTGTAAGCTCATTAGCTTTATTCAAAGGAAAAAATATATATATTTTTTTACCTATCTCAATGACAAGAGATAGTTCTGCAACTTAAAGTCAGCTGAAGTTAGGTTCCTATCCTCCCATAGAAATTGGGAGATAGAGATACTATTTTCATTGGGTGTTATATTTCAATCAGATGGTTCCCAGATCCTTGAGAAAAAATGTCCCTGGGCTAACAAAAGCCTTCTTTAGCTTTTAAAAAGATTTACATATGTTAAAGAGATAGAGAAAAAACTTAACAATTGCAAATCTTCTAAAGTAAATGGTCTAAGTAAAGTGAGGAGAGGAAAATCACTTTCCTTATTTTAACAAAGAATTAAGCCTCTTATTTTTAATTTGTACCTGTCCTTATAGGCACTAATCTAGTCTACAGTTAATACTCATGGATGTTCTACAATGTCCTGAGTATTTTTTATCCATTGGTATTTTAGACTAACAATAAATATGTTAGGGTAAAACAAGGTATATGTTTTAATGAAATGTTTTATACGAATTAAAACAATTAGTCCTTATCACGATCTATGAGAGCAATACTATTGTTATTCTCTTTTATAGATGAGGAAATTGAGGCACAGAACTAAAATAATAAGGTAGCTTTGTTCTAAAGTCTAGACAATTACTCACTATAATATCCTGAATCACTTTTACCTATAATTTATTTTCTCTCTCATTCTCTCCATCCCCTCAATATTTTCTACTTCTCCTTAAGAAAATTTTTGATGACGCCTTTAAATCTGAAAAGCACTTATAGTTTTTTTCCAGACACATACCAGTTTACTTTTCTGAAGGAACCAGACTACTCTGACAACAAATGACTGCTAGTTATTTCTAATGTTTGTAATTTATGCCTAATTTATTCCTGCTCAATAAAACAAAACTTTATAAAGCCTTAGGACAGAGAAGACAAGTAGAGCTTGCCTGATAGTCTTTGTTTTTTCTCCTTATAAATATATAGGATGGCCTCAATAAAGTTTAAAATAGCTTATTATAGTTCTATCAAAACAATTTTTTTGTATACAACAATCATGTCTATGAGCATATAGCTACAAAGGCCAAAATCTTGGAGGCCAAATACATGTTTCCTTATTAAATCTCCAAGGAATATAAGTATAGATATTAGGTTTAACACTGAGAATAGTTAAGGAGAATAAGGTCTTGACTTTTTTTTAGAAATTTACATACTAATGTTTAAGGTAGGTCCATTAACATTCCAAGCAGTGTTATAGTCACAAAACAACTTTTGCATTTATTATCTCATTTGATCTTCATTGTAACTAGTGATGGATGTCTTATTTTAATTCCCACTTTGCAGTTAAGGGAATTGAGGCTCAGAAAGGGTAATTAATTTATCCAAATTTATACTCTAAATGAAAGGATGAAACCAGAACTTATTTCTAAATCTGACACTCATTCCATTCCACATCAGCTGCTTAATTTACTAATACTATCCTTTAAGATATAAAACTAATATTTCTAATATTAACCAATTAACCAATATAATTCTAAAATGTATTTTGATATGTTTTCAAAATTTAATTGGGAGAATGTAGTGGACATCTCTTTTTTTCTGCCACAATGCATTAATTTCACCCCTATTCTGGTAGCTGCACCCTGGTTTTCATTAGGATGAGGTCTCTAGCTACTTCTTGACCTTAGGATTTGCAGTAAGCACTCTTGCTCTAATACTTTTTGGTCTCTGTGTGTCTCTACCCAAATTCCATGTGTATTTGCTTTCAGTGGCCTGAATTTAAGACTCCTCTTTAGAACACTGTCCTAGAGGCCCTGGATGTACTCTGCCCTCATGCAAAGGAGGTCTGCAGTTTATCCATGTCCAATAACTGAAAATTGCAGAAGTAAATTACACACCATATTTCCCTTCAAAAAAATTGAAGACACCTTTTTCTGGACAGTGCCTGAAACATACCCTTTTTCTGAACTCTGCCTAAAATCACACCCTTGCTTGGTTTTCTTCCCATCTCTTTCCTTCTTTCTTGTCTCTCCTAGGAAAACTGCTGAGATCATTGTCTCAGCGTCAGTTTTTGGGAAACCTGACCTAAGGCAGAGGCAGATCACGTGACCTGGACCTTGTGTTATCCTACCACATGTTTGTGTTTAGGGTTGGTATCCAATTTAAACCAATGAGACACATTGAGATTTCCCTGGGAAGCCTATGGAAGAGAACATTACCACTTCTTAAGGGAACTGAAGCTGAAAGAATGGAAAGTCTTGACCTCCTTCAGCTATTTTTTTCTGAGCCTTTTAGAGACCACAACCAAAGCATGAAGAGTCAAATTAAGCCAAACGGTAGGGAGAAAACAAATGTCACAAATATCACTTATGCCAGTGGATCAAGCTGTGCTTGAAGGTAGCCCTACCCCTGGACTTCTCAGTTACATTAGCCAAAAAATTTCCCTTTTTGCTTATGCCAGATTGGCTCAAATTCTCCAAAGAATGAAAAACTGCTTCTTACTAATAAACTGAGATACGTTTTTCAATTGAGATAAAGAGGAATGATTCTCCTCTTCCTCAGCAAAAAAAAAAAAAAAAAAAAAAAAAAAATCTTGAAACCATTTAGTATACTCAAATTTTAGGATTACCTAGTTAAAGGTAAGAATGGGTCACTGCTTTTTTTAGTTATGGGTGTGTAGATAGATAGATAGATAGATAGATAGATAGATAGATAGATAGATATGAACAGAGTAAAAGGCTCTCTCTGAAATACTGTTTTTGTGTTGATAGAAATTCCTGTGGGGCAGAAAAATCTGATTGTAAAGTTGGTTCAGTACAAATAATTTATTTTTTCACTAAATTAACCCAAGTCTTTATATGCTTTATGTACAACTTCTTAAGTATTAAACTATCAACTTTAATTAAACTATCAACTTTATAAATGTATTAAACTATCAACTTTAATTAAACTATCAACTTTATAAATGTCAAGATGAGGAAGGGGGTATGAATAATTCCAAAGGTAGTAGTAGATCTTCACTGAAAAGAGATAATACAATTAGTATTATTATTCTCACTATTATTATTAATTAGAAGCAGTATATAACTAAGTATATGGATTGTGGAGTAATATGGGTCCTGAAATTGTATTCTAATTCTGTTAGATTCTAGATCTCTAGATGTCTGATTTTGGGGAAAAAAAATAAATTTTCTGATTCTAAAAAGCCTTATCTGTAAAATGAAAGTTATCATGGTATGTACATAATTAAGTTGTTTGAAGAATAAATCAAATACTATATGTTCAAATTCTTTGTACAATATTGGTCATACAGTAAAGCTTTTTCCAGTTTTATTGAACCATAATAGACAATTAATTGTGTATTTACATTGTATAATTCAATGAGTTTTTTTTAATATAGTAGGCATACAATAATATATTAGTTTCAGTTGTACAGCATAGTGATTAGAGATCTATATAACACACAAAGAGATCACCCACTAAATCTAGTACCTCTCTTCCACCTTACATATTTATTACGACATTTTTAACTATTTTCCTTATGCTACACTTTATATCTCCATGTTTATTTTGTAACTATCCATTTGTACTTTTTAATCCCTTTGTCCTTTTTCAGCATCCCCCCAAACCCCCTCCTATTTAGTAGCCTTCAAAATATTCTCTGTATCTGTGAGTTTATTTCCATTTTTATTGTTATTTATTTTATTCTTTAGAGTCCACATATATGTGAAATCATGTGATATTTGTCTTTCTCTATCTGACTTATTTCATTCAGCACAATATCCTCTATGTTTATCAAGAATATATCTTTTTCCATCCCCTTACTTTTAGTCTGTGTGTGTCTTTTAATCTGAAGCAAGTCTCTTGTAGGCAGCATATATAGGGGTCCTGTTTCCTTATCCATCTGGCCACTCTATCTTTTGGTTAGAGCACTTAATTCTTTTCCATTTGAGGTACTTGTTGATAAGAATATAGTTATTATCATTCTTTATTCCTGTTTCTGATACATGTTTTTTCTTCTTAAAGAAGTCCCTCCCACATTTCCTGTAATACTGGCTTGGTGGTGATAAATTCCTTTAGCTTATTTTTGTCTGGGAAGCTCTTTATCTGTTCTTTGACTCTAAATGATAGTTTTGCTGGATAAAGTATTCTTGGTTGTAGATCCTGGGTTTTCATCTTGGTGAATATTTTGTGCCAAACCCTTCTGTCCTGCACAGTTTCTTTTGAGAAATCAGCTGCCAGTCTTATGGGCACTCCCTTGTAGGTAACTGTTTTTCTCTTGCTGCTTTTAATATTCTTTCTTTGTATTTAACCTTTGGCATTTTAATTATGATGTGTCTTGCTGTGGGCCTCTTTGGGTTTATCTTTTGGGGGACTTTCTGAGCTTCCAGGGGTTTTATGTCTATTTCCTTCACCAGATGAGGGAAGTTTTCCATTATTATTTCTTCAAAAAGCTCTTCAGCTTCTTATTTTCCCTCAGGTACTCCTGTAACACAGATCCTTTTACTTAAGATTGTGTCCCATAGGTTCCTTAAATTATTATTATAGTCTCGGCTTCCTTTTTCTTGCCATTCTAATTGTGTATCATTGGCTTCCCCATCCTCTCTATCAGTGGTTCGATCCTCTTCTTTATCTACTCTGTTGATTCCCTCTAATATATTCTTCATCTCAGATAATGTGTTCTTCATTTCTGACTGGTTCCATTTTATAATTTCCATTTCCACTTTTATGTTTTTTTATCTCTTTGTTAACGTTTTCACTGAATTCATCTACGTTTCCTCTCAGTTCATTGAGTATCCTTATAACCAGTATTTTCCTCTCTGCATCTGTTAGATTGCTTGACTCATTATTCCTGGATCTCTGTTCTGTTCTCTCATATGATTTCTTCCCATTTTGTCTGCCTTTCTGTGTCTGTTTCCATGTACTAAGCACATATAATAAAAATTTTAAATTAATAATTGTCATTGTTTCCAAGGGAGGCATAATTTATTCACATTTGTTACATATACTGTTTTTAAAAGAATATTTTTTCATAAAATATATCTCAAATTAGTATGCATAAAGCTCATTTGGTAAAATATACTATTTGACTTCATGCCATATTTCCGAAGAGGTTCTCCATCCCATATGCGCAGTGATCAAATTAAGAAAAATGTAGGGTAGGCTTTTAGAAGGTGCAAAAAAAGTGTTTACTGAGTTAATGACTGTCACTTCACTGTGAAGTTGTGTTTATGTGTCAGCAAAAAGGTGTGAAGATTTAATAGATTTAATTTCCACGGATCAAGTGTTTGGTATTATTTATATGATATATTTGAGCAAAAAGTTTAATTAATATATGATATATTTGAGCAAAAAGTTTAACACCAAAAACTGTAAATGAATTGCCCATCAAATATTAAGTGAATGAAGGTAAAACATTCACACAGTGGAATACTGTGTAATATAAATGATAAGTGCAATACCTGGGTGACTTTCATTGCATTATGCTAAATAAAGATTTGAAACACAAAGGTACACACTTTAATTCCATTTATATGACATTTTAAAATGTATAACTATAGAGATAATCTATCAATGGTTGCCTGGAACTGGAATTCACTTTAAAGGGAGACAGAGGAGCATTTTGAGATGATGGAAATGCCCCACATATTGATATGGTAGTATTTATATGATTGTATATATTTGTAAAAACCTCTCAAATTATATTCTTATAGGGTGGATTTTTCTTTTTTAGTATATACATTTTACATATACGAGTATATATAATTAAACCTGACTTTAGCTAAGTTTTTAAGGCAGAAAAATACATCATCTTCTGCAAAAAAATAAAAATACCCAAGTTTGATGAGTGCTATAATTGTGACCCTCAATAAGCATAAAATCAATATTCATTACTTTTACTATTATTATTATGTTTGTAAAAATTTGATATATTATATGCCTTTTAAATTAAACATCTTTTGACATATCTAAAAAGAAAGATAATCAGTTTAAAATTTTGTTTTTTGTCTATACAATGGAAACGAATAAAATCTGTTAGTTTAACAAGAATTTTCCATGCCTAGTGCTTAATTACTAATTTTTTATTATTTTGTGTTTTTACTTGTTACTTCTATTTTGGTGTGGCCTATACAATGGATTTTTTTTGAAATATGCGTTTTATATATGTTAAAGGAAAAAAATCAGGATAAAAATTGTATTTATATTAATACTCCATATTTGTAAAAATAAATAATATATGTGAATAGAATAATGTCTGGAAAGATAAACTCCAAAATTTTAAAATTGGTTAATTCTGGGTTGTAAAATACTAGTATTTATTTTCATCTTTTTTGTTATTATTTATTTTTCATATCACTATTATGATTTACTTTTCAAATAAAAAAGAAAATTTCGTTTTCTAAAGAAAAAATAGGCAAAATTAAATTATATTAAAATATAGTTAATGTTGTGCAAACACAAGCCTGCAGAACTTTGTTATTTTTCTAATTGCTGTAATTCATTGTATACACATGGCAGATTTGGTGAAAATCCTCTATCACTCGGAATACAAGTATGGGTTAAAATGAATGCTTTTCTAAAAAATCCAGGAGTCTAGGTCAGAAAATCTTCAGTACCGCCAATAGATTCATTCTTTATGTTTTAATGTTTTGCATTGGGAAACACATAAGTTTAAATAACTTATAATCCACAGACTTTTCTTTCATAGTACAAAATTATGAAAAAGGATCTATGGACCATTTCTTTAAAGGGAGAAATAAAATCTGTCACACTAACAAGATTTTTCACAGTCTAGTATGTTTAGTCCCTTAGATTTGTTTTATTGTTTACTTTTTAATTTCCCCCTTCTAGTTCTAGTTTCAAAACTTCAAAGTAGAGAAAACATTAAAGCTAAGGCATTAGCAAGATAACTACAAGTGACTTAAAGCAGGAGTCCCCAGTCCTTAGGCCACTGAACCAGGCCGCGCAGCAGGAGGTGAGCAGAGGGTGAGCAAAGCTTCATCTGTATTTGCAGCCGCTCCCCAGAGCTAGCATCACCACCTCAGCTCCACCTCAGTTCATCAGGTATTAGATTCTCTTAGGAGTGCCGGTTCCTGGTGCCAAAATGTTGGGGACCGCTGACTTAAAGGATTTGGTTCTTGATTCAGAAGACCTAGGTCTTAGTTGAGTCTCTGAACTTGGGAAGCTATGTGTCTTCACAAGTCACTTGTTCTCTCTGAGTTAATAATTAAAGTTATGACTATGTGAATGCTGAAGGTTTTCAGTATCTAACATTACATTTTATATATTTATAGCTAAATACATCTAATCAAAAATAATTTTAAATCCCAATACAGATTAATGTGTTAATTATATCCATTATACATTCTCATGTCTACCAAGACCACATAACCAAAGTTTTCCCATGAGAAATATCCTATGGTTTGATAGCAACTCTTTCAAATTATCTTCAGATACTTTTCTCTATTGAGAGTAACAATAAATATTTACTTGGAGATTGTTTAAGATATTAACTTCATTTAAAGGAAAGAAAAACAATATAACTTATATTTCTTCTAAATATATGTAACTAGTTGTAGCTTTTGGTAATTTCATAGAGTACTGTAAAGATTGGTTATGAAATCTAAATAAGAAATAAAAAAAGAGTCATAAAAGAAGGAAGAAATATAGGAATAAAGCAAAAGGGATGTAGGAAGAATGGAACAACGAGAAATATAGGTACTCTTAACTCCATTAAGAATATTTAAGTTATGCATATCTTAGCTATGGTTCTCTAAAGATCAAAATCTGAAGTAGAAACTTAAATGTTAATATTTTGTAGCTGAGTGAAATCTCAGGAAAATAGGAGTCAGAGAAAATGAGGATAAAAAAAGACCCCACACCAAGAAGTGCATTTCTGAGCTGGCTGCATCCACATGATAATCACAGCCAATTGTTCAGTGAGAGGGACATCTGAGAGAGCCACTGTGTAGCACCAAGTAAAGTTCCTCTTTTTCTTCTCTTCCAATGGCCAGCTTCATTCACTCTAGTGTTCCATATACCTAGAGTTCCAGGTTTTGCCATCCTGTTTTACTGGGCATCCTCTGGGGAAGCTGATCTCAAAGTAGCAAAGGCAGCCTCCAAAAGGTCCAGTGGAACTTTGTGTCTCAGAGGCTGTAGGAGAACCCATCATAGAAGGCAACTGGTGTAGCTAAAGGGGTGAAGTGAAGTGCTGGCCAATCATACCAATGAACAGCATGGTGAACCAGGAGCCCCAGCTTGAGGGCCTAGCTGTCCAAGCAGGTAAATTACTATGAAGTTTTGGGTCTCATCTCAATGTGGCATCGGAGCTCAGAGGCACATCCTCTCAAGAACATTAAATTGATCAGAATGAATATAATTCCTGGTTATCTTCTAGGAGGTTCATCACAAGCAGAGAGCAGAACGTGATTACTGAGGAAATCTAGAGAGTTACATAAACTGGGTCCCACACATAAGATAATAATTTTCTATTTCTGTACATTGCTTTAGAATTATAATAACATTTTTGTTAGCTAATTCCTAATCTACACAGTAGCTGAAGTTAGGTGGCATTCTGAAGGAAGCTAGTCCACCGAAAATCAGTCTGCACCTAAGTTGTCTATAATAGGGAAGAACAGCTGTCTTTCATAGGTAAGTGGATTCACTGCAGGAAATATTCTTTCAGGTTATAAGGATCAGCATAATAATGTAACTTCCAACAATAGACTTTTATTCAGTACTTAGGTGGCCAATAATAAATATATATATTTTTAATTATATCTAAGAATGAATTTCAACTGGGCATAGAGCTTTGGGCGATGGCTGCTTAAAAAAAAAAAAAAAAGAAAATGTTGAAAGAAGAAAGCAACCAGCAATTGCTTCCCTTAAACTGATTTTGATATAATTATAGGACTGAAACATTAGGTTTTTTTTGAAACTGTCAAGTGGGTAGCTTTCAAATAATTCGGCTTTTCTTGAGAGAGAAAAGAAGCCATTAAAACTGTGCATAGCAATGTTAATGGACGACTTGTTTCTCCTTGTCTAACTGCAAAAAAAGATAAAACCATGGACCATAAATCTGTTTCTTCTTTCTTTAATCTGTATTCAACTTTAGTCCACTGACATCCTAACAGATTTCTTGTCACTAGAAGCCTGCAGACTGCCCAGGTAATTTAAAAGAAATTACTTGTAAGTAGAAGGAAAGATGGCATTTCAATAGGTCAACAGACTGTCTACTGATTTTTAAATAATAATTTTGGTGACATGTAGGAAGTACTTTAATATTACTTTAAATTCTGAATTTTTATTTATATCAGTATCTGGAATTAAAATATTTTCTAAAAATGAACTGACCTTACTATACAATTTTGTCTACAAATTTTGTGGCTAAGCCTGAAATTTTTATTTCAATATCCATTCTCTCCTTCTGTATTTAAGTAACAGTCCTTAAATACTAGCAAGATACATGGTTATCAGAATAAAAAACATATTCTTCAATCTTCCTTGCAAGTAGGTATAGCCACATCATTAAGTTTGGTCCACAGCTTGTGAATAGAAGTATGTGCACACCCTCGAGATCTTGTCTTTGAAGGAAAAGAGAATAAACTACGCTTCCTTCTTTATCTCTCCCCTTTGGCTGAAATAGGTATGGTGGTAAGAAATTTTAGAAAATGTAGACTTGATGGAGATAGTAATGCTTACAAAACATTCTATGTATTTCCAGCATATCCCATGCCCATGACTATTAGGTAAGACCAAATGACTAGTTCTGTTCAATAAATTATAAGCAGAAATGAGGAAATAGGCAGAGAAAGGCTAATTATATTCTCCAAAATTATGTATATAAATAAGAATAAAAGCCAGGATTCAAATCCAGGCCATCTGGTTTCTGAAACACTTTCTTAATAGCACTGATTTTGAGTTAAGACAGAAAAAGGACACTCCTTTTCTCTTTAAAAGTGGATGATTCTGTTAACATACATCTACATGCAGTTCTAGCATTTACGCTAGCCTCCTGCTATGGAAAAGAAGAATGCTTATTTAAAATATCCCACAATAAAAGTCTAGCTTTTGATGGCCTCTAGATTATAAACATCAATAAAGCAATACTGTCAGGACATTTAAAACTTTTAAATGATAAAGCAAAATTTTACTAAATTTTTGAGTGTTTTTTCCCAAATTAAATATCTCTACTTTAAAGACTTTTAAACAAAATGTCTTTAAGTGGTAATTTAAATATTTACTTTGACTTTGTGTATAATCACAACCAGAACACTACTAAGAAACAAAACAAAGACAACTTTAATTCCTGATATGTCATTTACAAAATGAAAACAAATGTAAACAGATCCTATTAACTACGTTAAAGGCTATGGCATTTTGGTGACCTCAGTAATTTTAAAATGAAATCATTTTTGAATATGTGACGTCAATGTTAAGTTTGGGTATAAGTGAATCAGTTTTTGTTTTATAACTAATATAGGTTGAAAAATTTATATTTGGCCACAATCATATATAATATTTTAGTTAAAAATATTTTGAACCAGTTGTTAAGACGGCAAAGTCTTAGTTTGATTTATTTAGGATGTCTCATCTATACAGAAATATTACATTGTCAAAGAAAACTAATTAATAGCTATCACCTTTTCGCTTCAGACTCTAAGACAAAATACATATTTATAGTTCAAAAATTCGCCCAAAATAACTGTCAATATTTCATAAAAACTTTAAAAGCCAATTTATTAAATTTTTATATTTTATTCATTTACTGTTATTATAAGTTAAAACAGTTTTAAAAAGAAAAAATTCAATAAAAATATACATTTTATATTTAGCCACTGAAATAAAATTGTGTTTGCCATGAGGGCAAAACCACAATGTGGCACTATGATTGCTCATAACATTAATATGATAGTTATTCATAGATAGTTGTAATTTCCATATGCATATCTAGAAATAAAGGGACAAAATATTAATAATAAAGATTAATAGTAAAAGGATTTTAATCATTTTTCTGTTATTATTACTATTATCATCATCATCTTTAATTTACTAAGGAAAATTACTAACTTACTCTATTTGGAGTAAAAACAATAGACGTTTACTGTGTCTCTGAAACTTCTTTTCAATAACAATGATCTATTTATCCGCTCCTACTGAAAACATCTTGTTTTTCATTAACTCTTAAGACTTGAGTGGGGAGTCTGCACATTTGCTTATCCTAACATCTAGTCAATTTAGGCTTGTCAAACTTTGTTGAGACTGCTTACTCCCACTGCTCCATGCTGGAAAGGTGAAGCCAAACAGCTTTGGTCAATATTAAGTTGAGGGAAGATCTTACACCATCTGCCTCCTCACAACTAACTATCCTTATTCCATTAAACACCTCCAGATAAAAATAAGCATGTGTGCCCTGAGTCAGGAACATCTTCCCATACCATTTCTTTTCCTATTCCAGGGTTAGTTTTCCAAAAGTTCCTACCAGAGATGTGGCCAAGAAAGAAATCATGGGCTGTGGTGATAGAGTTGGTGGGTGGAGTTACATGCTCAGTGAACTCCACCAAGTAAGTAATACCTCTAGAGTAAGCACCACAAATATGAAGCTTCTGTGCCTGGCCCTCTTACAATAGATTGCGCTCACTCAAATTCATTCTTCAACCTGGTTGCAGCAGTGTTGCCAGTTTTACTATTTGCCACTCAGTCAAGCTTCTACTTTGTTTCAGAAACTTTACTGGGGACTGGGTGTGTAGTGGTGAATCAGAAAGTCTTGGGTACTTGCTGAGTGCTACTGTCAGTGTTGTCACCTACTCAAAGACCTTTTTTTTGTTTCGATTAAGGTGACTGGATCACCTCACTTACTGCTGTACCTGTATCCTACAGAGTGTGGTTAAGTCCCAATAAAGGCTCCCACAGAATGAGGATAAAACTGCTCTTTAGAGATGTGTCTAACACTCTAATGCAGTGTTTACCTTTTATGACTCCTTCCAAATGTCTTATTTTTAATGTATTCTTAAGAGTTAAAACATGTTCAAAATAGTTGAAGCTATCCGAGAGAGAGAGAGAGAGAGAGAGAGAGAGAGAGAGAGAGAGAGAGAGAAAGAGAGAGAGAGAGAGAGAGAAAGGATGAAGGAAGGAAGAAGAGAGGGAATCTGTGGCATTCTTACCTATAAAATTGTCCATGTTTTAGACCTTTGGTAATGTTTACAAGTATTTGAGAGAACTTGGATGGTGCACCAGGAAGTTGGATTATAGTTTTGGGGGAAAGCAGCATGGGAGATGTTCAGATAGGGAGCAT
>NW_011888860.1:5452740-5459172 GCF_000151845.1 Pteropus vampyrus | reverse complement strand
GCGCGCGCGCGCATGTACGCGCATGTGTACGTGTATATAAACATCAGAAATCACAGAGTTGATGGGATATAAATTCATAAATAAGGTTTTCCTTAATGGGTAAGACTAATTATTGCCACTGTAAATGGTAGTATTAATAAAAATTCTAATACAGACATTTACCACAATAAACTTGCTCAGTCCATTTTAATGTTCGTCTTGTTCAATTCAGGGGAATCATTTCTTAAATAGTCTATGACCTTTATTTCTATTCAGCTAAATTAAAAATATATATTTTTTATTTTAAGGTTTTCTTCAGATAATAAAAATTTTTCATTAATAAAAAAGCTTGCTAGTATTGGAGGAAAATGCCTACTGCCATCATTTTAATAATTGACTTTGCAATAAAAAAATGAAGTTAAAATGTATAGATTTCAACAGAATCCTAAAAAAAATGTTCATTTATTTCAAAAATTAATTCATGCTAATAAAATTAATTTTTAGTTAGGTCTACCTGGATATATTTTCTTTTTAAAATGTCACAGGAGAAAAAAAGCAGAGATACTGCCTGTGAAATGTTCCATAGAATTCTAAATTTCTCATTTCGTGATCCTTATCACACTAATAATTACTTGTTCTATGATTGTCTTACCCATGAGGCCAGAATCTTTCCATTTTGTTTGTTCCCTGTTATATCTTTCAATTTCTAACATAGCGATTGCATATAGTAAATGCGCAGTAGATATATTTTCACCGAATGGAGAATTAATTGAAGATACAGTTTCAATTATAAATATACCTTTTCATCAAACAGAATGACATCTTTAAAATTACATCAATATGTTTCCCCTCTCTATTTTCCACATAAAAATCTTATTTCTATTTCACCAGAAGACTCCAATGCCTTCTGAAGGGCAAATTAGAATTGTTATAGTAGAAATGCACAGGGGAAGAGAAGAACAATGATCAGCTGTTAATTTGTAAGAAATATAGTGTATGTGTTTGTGTTTGCATGTGTAAGGTAATAACCTCGAATTATAGGCTATGTAAAGAAACACAAAGTATTTTCAAATTTCAAAGAAGTCCTCATTTATATAAGGTCTATATAAGCCTTGATGAAGAAAATATTCAATATGAGATGGAAGGAAATTCTCACCCACTGAAGGAGAAAAGAAAGAACACTTTTGAGACTTTGAGAGAAAATGAAAAAAAGAGGACAAGGACTTAGATGACAGAGAGTCCTCCATTCTTCCTCTTTTCCCATTTTGGAGTTAAACTTCAAGAGGGTTAAATGATAGAAAGAACAGATATAAGTAGAGGGGTAGAAGACAGTCAAAAGCAGACATGTTTTTAATCCTCCTTGAGATTACCTGTTTTGAACTCAGGGTGTGTAGGCCACTTCCAAAGGTGCACTTACTCCACCATGGGCATTAATGGTGAAGGAAAGGAAGCATGTTGTGTTCAATTGCAAAGAGGGTCTACATTAGCATTCCACCACCTCTAGGCCTCCACTGCTTCCCCTTGGTTCTTTGTAGCATACAAGATATAGAGGATTCTCTCTTGTTTTTCATAGAGAAACCAGAAATATAGGCTGCTACCAGTCTGCCTGCTGTAGGGTTACTGTGATGAGGAGAAACTGACATCATGAAATAACAGCCCAGCTTGGAATGGATAGAGGATACAGTGGACTGTCAGTGACTGCTGTGCTGGGACTACAATTAATGATGTTAGGGGGTTAGACAACAAGGCCCTGATAATTTACAGAAAACTGTTCTCTGAAGTTCCACCAAGAGGAAACTATCAGCAAATATTAGCAGCAGTGAATGCGTACAATGATCACATAGGAGAAAATAAATTGCTTGAAGAATAAGGATTTGAGGACAGTAGACCAGCATAACAACCAACTGCCTCATCTCCACTGCCATAAGGTCACTTATGTGATCATTTATAAGCAGGAATTTTCTAAGGTAAGCAGATAGAAGAAGAATCATCAGTTGAGAAAAGAGAATTATTCCTGCTGGGTAGTTAACTTTGAATTGACTGAATATTTGCCCCAAAGTGGTTGAGACATTGTTTGCATCCAGAAGAGACTAATTTAGTTTTCTTGGCAAGTTAACCACATTGTCCCCCTACCTCTGAAAGGGATATGGACTTAAAAATAAGATAAGCTCTTTTGTGTCCCATGACTAATATTTGACATATATTTTTTCTTGTTTAAATCCTTGGCATAATTCTATGTAAAGGAAATTATACCCATTTGTAGATGAGAGAAATAATTTACTGAAAACCACATTCATTCGATAATGTAGTTAGAATTCAAACACAGAATTGTCTTTCACTAAAAGTAGCCTTTGATAATGTCATAACTCACTAGTTTTCTTCTAAAACAATGAACTTGTTAAGATCTCCCTCATAGTTTATTACTCAAATGCCCATTAATATCCTTGTTTAACATAATGATTGTTTTATTACTATGATTATTGTTATTATTTTGTAGCACTAGCTAAATATCTCACTATATAAAATTTTCATTCTCCTATATCATTACTAAATCTTATGATTTTCTTCTTCCACCAGTGAATTTTTATTACTGTATACACTTCCTGGTGTAAGGACATGGGCAGGCATTTCGTGGAGAATTCCTTATCCTATATGGTTCACTGTGACTACAACCAGAGATCTTTTATAGTATTCTTGGTTACAAACTACTGAAACCAAGTCAAATTAACTCAAACAGAAAAGAGAATTTATGCAAAGTGTGTCGAAGAGTTCTTAGAACTGATGGAACATCTCAAGTCAGAACTGTTACCGCTGGGGTGATGTGAAATCCAGCTCACTGCAGCATCATGGGGAGGGTTGTGTGTGTGGTGTCCCTTGATTCTTCCCCGCTGATGCAGCAAAGAATTACAGGTCAGCGAGATTTAGAAGATTTATTGAAAGTACATTTTAGAAGGACACGGGCCATGCTAAGGAAGGCTGCAGCCCTGTGGAATTTGGGAGATGAAGAGATAAGACAGTAAGCTCCAAAGGAGGATTGAGTTTTCAGTGAAAAGGGCTATAACAATGCAGAAGTGGGAAGGTCTGTTTATATTTGGGCTGTGATGGGAGGTACTAGATAATCTGTATGTGAGTTGACTGACAGTTGGCTGCTATATAACACTTTGCCTACTGTGCATGTGCTTACCCAGAATTCAGTCTGTTATAATTAGATTCATGAATTTCCAGGCATAGTCATGGTATTATAATGAATTTACACAACCTGCTGAGGTTGGGGGCAGGTTAGGGTAGTACTTTCTGCACATGCATTTTTAGCTGGTTTAGCCAGCAGCTTTTATAGCATTCGTGCTACGGGATTTGGGTAATTTATAACCCTAAAAAGGAGGTGTTTCTGGGAGGTCCTTAAGAAAAGTCTTCAAGGGAAGTTTCTATGGTTAGAAAACTGGGCCTTTGCTCATGTCACTCATGCTTGCCTAACTACCTAACAGAACCACTACAGACAAAATAGAACCTGGATTTTGCTACTGGGCCAGGCAGTGCAGGTTGATACAGGTCAGGAGTCGGACACTAGCAAACCCTGGAGACTTCAGACAGATGCACCTCTCTAACCATCTGTGGAAATATTCTAAATCTTAACTCTTAACTCTTATTTCTTGTCTGTATTAATCAGCTAGGGCTGATTTATCTTGTCTGTATTAATCCATAGGCTGGATGGCTTAAATAACAGAAATTTATTTTCTCATAGTTCTGGAAGCTGAAAGTTCAAGGTCAAGGTGTTGGCAGGGTTGATTTCTTTTGATGTTTCTTTCTTCTTGACTTTGCAGGTGGTTGCTTTATCATTTTGTCCTTACATGGGCTTTCCTTTGGGCATCTATAGACTCAGCTTTTTCATATTTCTTCTAATAAAGACACCAGTTGGATTGGATTAAGACTCACCCTAATGGCCCCCTTTTAACTATATCACCACTTTAAAAGCTCTCACATTCTGAGGATTAGGGCTTCCACATATGAACTTGGGTGAGGAGTACACATTTTAGTGCATAACACTGCCATGAGATCCAAAGACCTGGGTAACATATTTGATCTACACATGGATTTATTTTTTTAGCTTGTGTTAGGTTTGGTTACAGTCTTAAATGTTTTTGAACAATTCAAACCAAATATTTATTGTAACCAATAAAGAGTATATTTTCCATCTTTTTTCAAATTAAGTACAAAAAATCATTTCTATTTGTATTGCTATGCAATAGAGCACTTGAAAAAACACTGGCTTACATGTATATATTTTATACATTTATATAAATATATATTATATTAAATATAAATATATATATTACTATTTCTTATGGTTCTATGGGTTGATTGGACCTACCCAGGCAATTCTCATTCAAAATTCACATGTGGTTTTAGTCAGAAACCATAGGCTTGTGGTGGAATCTTTTGAAGGTATAGCTGGGCTGGGTGTCCAAAAGACTTCTTTACTCACACATCTGGCATTTAAGCAGGAATAGCTGGAATAGCTGAAGACTGACTAGCATCTCTTTCTCTCCATATTTGCCTCTCTACATGACTAGCTTTGGCTTTCTCACAGCATGGCAGTTCAGGATAGTCAAACTTCATACAAGGTCATCAGCTTCTCCTAGTAAACTTTCTAAAATGCCCAGACAGAAACTGTAAGACTTCTTATGACCTCGATTCAGAAGTCACTTTCGTCACATTCTATTTGGGACATAGAGATAGCCTAAATTCAAGCCAGGAAGGGACTTTATAATGGTGTAGCTATTAGAGGCATGATTCATTGGGGGATCATTTTGGATACTTACCGTAGCTATTTTATGATAAGATTAACAACAAATATTGAAAAATAAAGATGAGGAGAACTCTTCTACTGACTATTTCCCCCCAAATATGTAAATAAGTACAGAATTCACTGTGGCATAAATAAATTTAACTTAGATATTAAAGTAAAACTGAGGAATAAGGTCTCTAAAATTTTCTTTCTACATTGATAACACCAGTACTCTACACAATCATTTGTAATCTGAATGCATTACTAAAGTATTCCCTTGTAGATTTATTTTTGTTAGTATTATTGTTGGTTTTTTCGGGGGAAATTCAAGTAGACATTCTTAAAATCTTGATCTGAATTATATATTTAATTATTCTCAAGTGAAAACATAAAAATCACTGAGTAAAAGGTTGAAGTGGTCCTCAAATATAAAGCCTTATTCTTGAAGAGACTATCAATGGCCCTAGTTAACATTGGGATTAACAGAGTTTACTGGTTTCCTACCTTTAAAGAAACTCAAGAAACCCTCTCCCCTCTCTTCACTTCTTAGAAGACTGATTTAGACATCGTTCTTTAGGCATTGTTCCACCATGAAGTGTTTTATCAGGAGTAGAATAAATCACAAGTTTGTTGCCAATGCTCCGTTTTGAAATGTTGGCTTTACTAGGCTTTATCATAAGGCTTAACTCTTCTTGCCTAACTATCAAGGTTATACTATGAGCCAAAGGAAGAGGCCTGACAAAAATCCTTTTTGCTTATGTAGTTCGCACTACACACCATCACAAGAGAGACTTTTCACATGTAACTTTGTTTTAGAATACCAAACTGTGTGATTTTTGTTCACAGCATGCCCTCTGGTTATCTTTCTCTGGATCCTGTGGCTTTTTTGTTTGTTTGTTTAGATAGTTTTTCAAATTGGAATGATTAACAGAAAAGATTGTCTGCTCTTATAATTTGCAAAAACAAAATATTTTAAAGATATTTAAATTCATAATTTTCTTATCACTTCATCTTTTCCTCCTTCTTTGTTGTACTGTTTGCTAATAGTTAAAGAATTACAGTAATTAATTCAGTGAAACTAGATTTCCTGCAGCAATAATAGAAAATAAAATTTTGCTCAGTAGTAGTGATAAGTGTTTTAACCAAACCATACCAAGATTCTTTTGAGATTTTCTAAGTCTCATCGAAGCCACAAAACATAAATAATATAACCACAGTTCAAAATAGTTATAAATCAATAAATATAATGTATTTTAAAGTTTTCTTTTAAGTTTTCATTAGTTTCAAAGCTCTCCATGTAGAAACATTTCTAACACCAGTTAAAATGAAACAAATTGACCAAAGAAGAATTTTCTCTACTTTTTAATTAATATATTTATTTATATTCTACCTTGTTTCAAAGCAAATTTAAGAAGTTTCTGCAAATGACTTAATCCTTTTTTAGCAGAATGAATGAATAAACAATATTGTTATCTAGCCTTGAGTACAAAGCTGATATGTAAAATTGAATATAAAATTGAAACAAAATTTTAATATGGCTATTTAGATATGCTTCATTTATTTAATTAATTGATTAAGGAGAAATCTTATGAGTCAAAAATGGAAAAAATACCTTAATCTAACATTTTATCTCAGTAGACTTTTCTCAAATATATTCTGGGCAGGAA
>NW_011888860.1:5434711-5452690 GCF_000151845.1 Pteropus vampyrus | reverse complement strand
ATTTTCTTATCACTTCATCTTTTCCTCCTTCTTTGTTGTACTGTTTGCTAATAGTTAAAGAATTACAGTAATTAATTCAGTGAAACTAGATTTCCTGCAGCAATAATAGAAAATAAAATTTTGCTCAGTAGTAGTGATAAGTGTTTTAACCAAACCATACCAAGATTCTTTTGAGATTTTCTAAGTCTCATCGAAGCCACAAAACATAAATAATATAACCACAGTTCAAAATAGTTATAAATCAATAAATATAATGTATTTTAAAGTTTTCTTTTAAGTTTTCATTAGTTTCAAAGCTCTCCATGTAGAAACATTTCTAACACCAGTTAAAATGAAACAAATTGACCAAAGAAGAATTTTCTCTACTTTTTAATTAATATATTTATTTATATTCTACCTTGTTTCAAAGCAAATTTAAGAAGTTTCTGCAAATGACTTAATCCTTTTTTAGCAGAATGAATGAATAAACAATATTGTTATCTAGCCTTGAGTACAAAGCTGATATGTAAAATTGAATATAAAATTGAAACAAAATTTTAATATGGCTATTTAGATATGCTTCATTTATTTAATTAATTGATTAAGGAGAAATCTTATGAGTCAAAAATGGAAAAAATACCTTAATCTAACATTTTATCTCAGTAGACTTTTCTCAAATATATTCTGGGCAGGAATGTCTGGCATTTAGATTTCTTTAAAAAATTGAATTTCATGGCATCCATAAATAACTTATTGTAATGTTTTAAAACCTACTGTCAGAAAATATTGCTTAAAGAAATTTGAAATCCATTCTGCTGTTTTCTCAGTTTAGTTCAGATTTAACTATGGGAAGTAAAACAAAAACACTGTACTGTCTGTATAAAATTACTTGTGATATGCATGTATGCCACTCAAGCGATATAATTCCATTAACTTGTAGGTCTCCAGATTCCCTGTGGAACATTTGTTAATGAATGAGACCTCAGATAAATTCCCTATATAAGGAAAAACGTTTGTCAGAACCAAGGACATAATTTCAAAGTCAGTATGAATATATACATTAAACATGCTCCAAAAGTGTATAGGAAAAAAATAAGTGCGATCAGTGTCATTCTTAAATTCTCTTGTCGTATTCATATATCACAATACACATTTCTACAGTTCTGCAATGCTAACATTTTTGCGCTACAAAATCATTTTCTAGTTTGAATACATGTTTTTTATCTTTTCTTTTTTTTTATTACTTTGTACTTGTTTTTGTAAGCACTCACTCTATGGGTTTTTCAAAATTTATTTTAAAAATTAAATAAATAAATAAATAAATAAAAACACTTGCTCCAGAACAGATAGATGCAGAACTTTCATCCACTAATGAGGACTTGTTGAAGAGTTTTCAAAAATCAGAGCACTCTTTAAGACAATATGCAATTAGGAGATTGCTTATTTAGTACACTGCCTAAGAAAGATGGGGATTCTAAGACGATAGAGATAAATGAGCACGATTTTTCTTTCCTTTCCTTTCCAGATAGGCTGATTTCCAAAAGTTAAATCTTGGAGGGCTTAACTTTAAAAAGTTAAGCCTAAGAGGACTTCTTTTCACCCCTTGTCCGAGAAACCAAGTATGACATGGCAGGGAAAAACAAAAACAAAAAATACACAAGTGAAGCACTTTGAAACTAAACAGATCTAGTATTAAAATATGACATTGATAGTGTACTGTATGGCTTTCTATAAGACAATTTAACACTTCAATTCTCAATATCTTTAACTGTAAAATCAAGATAATGTTCTCTCATATGATTTATTTGATTGGAGATAAATATCAAACACTATGTCAGATAAAAGTTACTCAATACTTAATAGCTACTAAATTTTAATTATTAGAATTATTGTTGAAGTCAGAACTAAATTGTACCAAGCCACAATGTACCAACCATTTTCTCCTGAATAAAAGTATCTATTTTCATAATGCACACAATTAGTGCCAATTTCAAAAAATACATGTGAAACAAGTAAATTCCATGTCAGACAAAGATATGATACTTATGGCTTTTGTGATATATACTCAACAATAAAAGGAATAAAAAAGGAAGTCAGGCTGAATTGATATATTCAGAGTTCTATAACAGTGGTAACTTTCTATTCTGGATGCTTTGACAGGGGGATTTTAAATCTTAGACAATACCATCTTTTAGAATTGCTCTTAGATTTCTGTAAGGTGAACTGCATATGTACAAAGACCTGGAATTTTTTCTAAGGGTGAAAAAAAGTTTCTGTAAACCTGAAGAGGTGTTTGGCTTCCTGTACTTCTCATTTAGGTCAGCAGCTTCAAGGGAAGAAAGGGCGAAGACAGAAATGCTTGGATGAATCTTACCATTTTATGATTTGAGTTTAATTAAGTGAAGCAGATGAATCATGTGATAAGGCAATGGTATTATACTGTCAATGATTTAAAGCCAGAAATCTCTATGAAAAGGATAAAATTCTCCTTAGTGGAAACACAGATGGTGGGCCTTAAATTCTCCTTAACAACCTTAGGGAACCTGCACAGATCAACACATATTTTCCTGCATTTTTTGTATACAGAAGACATAAAATATTCTAGATTTATGCCAAGGCACCATTACCCCTCAGGATTTATTATGATTTTTTAGATTTTGAAAATTTTGAGATAGTTTTCCCTCAGATTTCAAAGTTATAGATTTTAAAGAACTTATGCTTCAGCTATTTCAACCAAATAGATCCATTTGATGTCTATTTCTCTCTGTCGATGTATTGGACAAAGAGATATGCTTCACTATTCTAGAATTCCTGTTCTCTGTAGAGGTGAGATAGCAGAATGGTGAGTGGAGATCAACACAGTGAAAGATGAAAAAAAACAAAGATTGTAGGCTCTCAAGTGATCTCTTCTACATTTCTGATCTGTACTTTCTACAAATCAAAAAATCTGTTTCAATAGCTGAAAAGTGATTTGTAGACATTGTCAGATTATAGCCATGGTAGCTTCTGGAAAAAATGAGGATGTGAGTAAATATCAGGGTCAGCTTTTAGAAACCAGGGAAGTTTAGATGCACCGCTTTCATGTTTCCAAACTTCTATAAAGTTATTCTCCAGCAAGGATTAGCAAACTATGATTTGCAGGCAAATCTGGCCCACCATTATTTTTTATAAAGTTTTATTGGATCACATCTCTACTGCCCCAATCATTTTTTAAAATCATACTAATCCATGTTTCTATTTCATTATAAATAACAACAGGCAGCTTGTCCTGTATTTATAATAAATGCAGAGTATAGAGCATAGTAAACGTGAAGAATACTGCTTGATTTATTTTCCCCGGGTATGTGAGAATTGTGTGAAAAATCAAAGCCAAATTCTTATAAAACTATCATAAAATTTGGCCTAGTTCTCTTAAATAATTGCATTTTACAGTTGGTATTTCCATTTGACCTCTAGGCCATGCCAGGAGTGATTCACAGGTCATTACAAATACAACTCAGAAATCTAAGGTCAAGATCTAGTGAAAGACTCATCTATCTTCTTCAGCCCTGAAACCAATGTGAAATAGATTTGTCCTGAGCTAAAACTAGGATATAACAAATTTCTTATTTTTAATTATAGCATAAACTCTAAAATCTGCAGGAGTTTGGGTAGATTTCCAGAAAGATCCCTTCCTAGGTGGTATTTTTGATATAATATGTGCTATCCCAGATAGTATGCATTCCATTTAGGCTCTTAGTTCCTACCTTGTACACCATGTAAGAGGGATCAGAATGTCTTATCTTCAGAAAGCAAAAAACTAAGCAATGTGGTATCTTGAGATCCCTTTCAGGTCTAAGATGAATACAGGAGGCATTTATTGAGAATTAAGCCTATTATTATTTTACATTCATTCTAAATACCAGAATATGCATGCGAGGAAATTCCAAATCCTGTCGAATCTCAGGAATACTAACTGGTAATTTTTGCTACTGCTTTAATAAGAGAAAAAGAAGACACACACACACACACACACACACACACACACACGCGCGCGCAACTCAGAAAACCTGAATCAGTTCCTAGGTCTGCTTCTTATTCCCTATGAGAACTTGAGTCAGTGGTTAACCTCTCTGAAGCTCAGTATCTTCAGTTGTAAGAATGGGAATCACAATGTCCTTGTTCCACCATAGAATGATAAGAACTGCCGAACTGGAAAGGTATAGAAATTACTTTTTAAATGGAAAGTGCTATACAAATGAAAATAAAAAACATCAGTATAACCCTTAGAAAAAGGATGTAGAGAAAATAAGTTTTGTTCTGGTCTTCAGATTTCACTGTAGATAGCCCAAATACTCCCTGGCAGTCTACGATCTGCAGACAAGGTATGGTAATATCATTCTAAGTTACTCTCATGATCTCTGCCCTTTGGTAGGAATCTTGCTTATAGCCAATAAAATATAGCAAAGGAGATGGGATGTAATTCCCTTGACTAAGCTACATTATATGGAAAAAGTGATGCTTACAAGATGTCACTCTCATGATATCATTATGTTATATAAAACTTCCTTCTTCCAGATTGGAGTAAAAGACTATCCTAATGGTATTGAAGAAACAAGCTGCTGTTATGTGAACTGCTTGTGGAGAGCATCATGCGGCAAGACTGCAGGGAACCTCTAGAAACTGGGAGCCTGTCCTATAACCACAAGCAACTGAATTCTGCCAATAAGCATATGATCTTGGAACAGGATCCAGAAGCTCAAACAAAACCACAGTCTTGATTGATATTTTAATTGCAGCCTGTGTAACCCCAGCAGAAGGTTTCCCTAAGCCATGTTCAGACCCTTGATCCATGACAATATGAGGTAATAGATATGTGTTGTTTTACATCATAAAGTTTGTGGAAATTTGTTTTGTAGCCATAGAAAATGAATGAACCAGGTTATAGATCTTTCCTTTCACATTCAAACTAAAATATCTGGTTTTCCAAAATTAATCCGATTCATGAATTGACACTGTGCTTATATTCTGTTCATTCTAGTTAATATACGTGAATGGTAAATATCAATATACAATAACTGTAAATGCCTTAACTTGATGATTTTAAATATACATATACAATAACTGTAAATGTCTTAACTTGATGGTTTTTATAGGAGTTATTTCAAGGAGGTTTCAAGGAAGATACTTAGGATTACAGATGTGTAGGCTGATAAAGAGAAACATGCAAAAAAATATTCAGTTCCTGACTTCTGCTGCTGAGTTATAAATGCATAAATTCCTTTAGGTATCCGAGTTAGAAATTACTTTTTAAAAGGGTTATTCTTATAAAACATTTGAAAGTGCTTTTCTTAAGCCTAAACATTAGTGAATGGTGCAGAGTTTAAGTGAGTGAACAGAGATATCATCATAATCCTAGTTCCTAACATATATAGATACCTGGTAAAGAAAGAAAGAAGAAAGGAGGAAAGAAAGTAATGTAGGAAGGAGAGAATAAAAGAATGCATGTAAAAATTCTAGGCTCCTAATTGGCACTTAAAAATGTTAGCATTTAAAATAATTTGTTTTGTCTGTTTATAGAATTTCAATTTCTCATAATCTTGAGAAGAGATAATATCTGCCTTTTTAAGGGGTAAGTCATAATCACATTAGATTTTTTTTAAAAGGTGCTAAAATCCAAGCAAACTGATAATAGCAAATGAATAGAACATGAAATAAAATATGTTTCACTCTGCATACATAGAGAAAAAACAGTGATATATGAATGAATATCTCAACTTGTGATTTTTTAATGACTGCTCTCTATCAGGCTTACATACATGTAAAAATCATGTGCCTTGATAATTGAACACACTAAAAGACATATTCATAGGGATATAAATTTCTTTCTAATTCATTGGTTTAAAGATAACTGCATTAGAAATTAAAGCAATTCAAAGAGTTCACTTGTACTCACTGAATGGAGATGCTTTTAGACAGCACCTAGATTGCAAATGATAAAATGAAATTCAAGTACCTATGAACACAGAGAACTAATTCTTGGCCTGAGTGCATTGACCAGTCTAAAAATGTAAGGCAGCTCTGGAGATGGGCTGTGGTTTATAAATAAATTCATACTCCAAACTCAATGAACTTGCTATAATATTTTTCATTAGTTACAGAGCTGGAAATAGCAAACCATTTTAATGTGTCAATTCCTTTTATCTCCAGTATATCTATCTTAGATATAATGCAAACTTATCCACTGGCTTTTATCTAATATACTTGCCAGCATCTTCAAACTTTCCTTTTGACATCCTTGCTATTTAAAAGCCTGGAGCTTCAGGAAGTTGTAGAACTGTGGAAATCATTTTTTTTTTTTTTCGCTATACAATCAAGTATAAGAATACTTAAAAATGTATTTGAGACTTTAAGCTCCTGAAAAGTAAATAGGAATTTTTCCTTTATAGGCTACTAACTCCTAGATTTCATTTCTTATTTTTATGCTCTTTCTTAACTAAATTTTAAAAACAAGTCATGGAAAAATGATTTCTGCCAGTGTTCAGCACTGTAAAAATTTAAGAATCATTCAATTGGATCTTGTGAATCACTTTATGTGTACAAATTTTAAGCAGTGTGGTAGGAAGGACAAAAGACTAGTTCAGCTTGACCAGGGAAATTACGTAGGTAACTCATGATGTTCATAATTTCTCAATTATTTTTCAATTATTATATGTGTTCAATTATTTCTGTCCTAGAAAATCAGTAAGGGGAATTTCTATACAACATAAAAGTAGAAAGTAATTGGTAAATAACTAAAATAATAGGTTGATATGAGAAATCAAATACAGTTATGGTGGCCATGAGGACATAATACTCAAGTCTCTCTTTAAGGGAATCTGTTGCAGTTTGTTGACTGACAGCCTACAGTTGCTGCTCCTAGGGATGTACTTGTTTCTGCTGGGGCCACATGTTCCTTTGGGATTCTCTCATTCAATGATTGAACACATTTGGGGAATTAGATTTGCATTATTTGTGCCATCTGCTGAACCCCTCTAAAAGGCGATCTTTCCTAGGAGACTCTCTGTTGTCCTGGATAATAGCTTCTCAGAGCTTCTGATTCCTTTATTTATTTTATATTAGTAGAAATTCTATATAGAGGGCATGTGTGATTATATTATTGAATTTAAGGCCCAGAATTGAAGCTGTGCTTTTCTATGATTTCATGAAATAAACCTAAAACAGTAGGAGAGTTGGTACTCTAGGCAGCCAAAGACTTGGTGGCGATTTTTATTGTTTTTTTTGTGTGTTTTGTCTTTTTTTTTTTGCATAAATGAGGAATCCTACTAAATTCTTAGTCATAGGGTATTGGTTTTAGTGAAGATATACATAAGTTAATACATTAGAAATAAGAGTGGCTTGGTGGCTCAACTAGGAAATAGTCTCTTGAAGACTGTTAGTTCCTGATGCAGTATTATGAGGGTCCCTGAAATTGACAGGTCTTTATAACACAGCAATGGTGGATCACTCTTCTGTAAGCTTATGTGGGTCAATGAGTGTCTTCATGCTTTTGATGCTTTAAATATGTAGGACTTTCTTCAGACTTTGTATAATTGGTACTTCTTTGATGTTTAGGGTTGTTTTTCAGTTAAAATCAAAAGTGTCATTCATATCTGAACAGACATTGCTTTCCATAGTACTGTTAAACATTATCACAAAGAATATTATTCAGATGGCATCTGTTGCATGAATACTAAGCAAAATCATATTGATTTCCCTTGTACTTTGCCTACTAACATTTGCATCATAAATGTAGAGCTAAGACACCACACAATAAAAAGAGAGTGAACACTGCTGCTTCTACTCTACCAAAAGACAGACTCAACAGCTTCATTTACATTACTTTAGGTTTAGATAAGTGAGTTTTGATGTCCTAAGGATATGAATGTCTTCGTTTCTTATACTTACAGGAGTAAAATTGGTATGCTAGATATAACAGAAAAATCATACTAATATGGGGTTAAATGATTGTTCACATGCTAGAATTTTAAGAACAATTGTTTGTCTATTACATGTAAGCACGAATATCCAGGTGTCTAGTTAAAACTCACGTCTTTAAGTCATAGGACGTAGCCTTACCCCAGTGTTGCGACAATGTGGCTCATCTCAGGACTGTGGCTACATAGAGACAGTTTACCCACAGAGAAGAATTCAGTGATATTATGTAGGAAGAAGGCCAGAGAAGTAAAATGTTAAATCAAGCTGTATTCAGAGACTGCAGTATGCCGATCAGCCCTGCAGGGAGACCATGAGGAAACCAGTAGAACAAAGAAAGATTTCTGCTGAGATTGCTAACAACCCATTTTCCCACACCCTGAAGGGAAAACAGGAAAAATAGTCTGTCACTGGTGCCCTACACAAAATAAAATCATTCACTCTCTATGGCTAAATCTATGGGCAACCTATGGATCACAGGCTGAGAGTTGCCAGTAGGACTTTCAAGCCACATATTCTTATGTTTCCATGCTACATACTTTTATCTTTCTTCATATCAAAGGAAAATGAGTAAACAAAGTCTTTAAACTGTAACTCACAGGAACTAAAGAATGCTATATAAACTGGATTCCCTGACACATGAGGCTTTTTCCTTTGTCTAGGCTTTTTGTCTTTACTTTCTCTTGTCTTTGCTTTTCCCCTTCTCTAGTAAACTTTTCTTTTGACTCTAACTTCAGGGTGTGTTTGAATTCTTTCTCATACTCCGCCAAGAAACCTCTTCTTTCTCAGTGTAGGGCTTGAGTTTTGCTGCCCCGCCTCTCTCCCCCACTTGGGGGAATTTGCCCTGTCCTGCATCAATACGATAAATCCCGGATAGTTCCATTTCAAATTATGGATTGGATAATGGTCACAGCCTACACATTACATCATATTCATATCAATGTGTATTTTATACTATAAAGTAGTACTCGTATTTTTTAAAATACTTAAAAATAGATGCTCCTACAACTATATAGTTTAGCTAGCAGGAATAATAATTCAGTCTTCATCATCATGACCATACTATTTGTTCCAGAAAATTCTTGCTGGGAAATAAAACTATAGACCAGTACATAACTTTACTGAATGCTTTAGGAATATCCCTTGAGGAATATGTTTTCCTTCAAGGTTTTAAGCCACAGTTTAAAGTTCTAAGAAGAAATTCTTTTTAGTAAATGAAACAGAGAACTCCATGTTATATTCTCCCAGATGGGTAGGAGAATTGGTACACTGGATGCTTCAGAACATAGTTAAATGTAATTCTCAGAACCCCTTACTCCCATGTGCTGCTGCCAGCAGCAGTGCTGTCAGAAGGAGTCTCAGATTTTAAGCAGCCAAAGCACATCAGTTATATTTAGACATCCAAGACAGCCACTTTTTCTGCTACTTGGGGAATTGCTTATTTGGCTTGCTTCTCAGAGTGTATTGGTCCCATAGCACAACCTGTTAAATGCCTTCTATGTTTCCCACCACGTCCTTAAATATAAATACAACTGGAGGAGACCTCATGGGGCTTTAATTACAAAAACATAAACAACCCAAATAGCCTAAGAAAGCCCTAAAAAGTACTACCAATGATAATGGAAATGCAAATAGATACCAGGGACCCTTCCAGGGAAGTTCTTATAAAGTCAGAATACTAAAGCACTAAGCCTTCAGTAGGTGCAGACAGAAGAAAGCATTAGGAAAGCTCTCACCAGTACCACAAGTGAACACACAACACTTTTATACCAATATCTTGAATCTACTCACAGGCCTACTAGATGAAGAAGGATTTGTCAACTTCCAGATGAGATTGTATTTAGTACAAGAAAGAAAAAAAAGCAAGTCCATTGCATTAAAACACAATACTAATACCCACCATTTATTGAGCATTTATTATGATAATGGATAACCTTCTGGATAAGTGTTTTACATTCTTTACCTTACATAGGTACAAAATTAGACTGGCAAGATTGATACAATTATCTCCATTTTATGATTGAAGGCAGTGAGGCTTCCAGAGATAAAATAATGTTGGCAAGATAAAAATTATTAAGTAATAATCTGGAATTAGAACCCCATCAGTTTGACCCCTAAGCTTTACTTATAACCAATGCACTATATTGAAGGAATTAGCTCTTCCTCAGATGTTATCTGTTGACTGGTGGATTTGGATCTGTACTAACATGTGTATTTTCAGTCATTGCCTTGGGTAGTCAATGCAATATATTTTTTCTTAGTGTTATTTAGTTCTATGAAAAATTTATTTGTTTCAGAGATATCAACCAATGAAATTATATTGAATCACATAGTTCCTGGCCCCTGAAGCCACATCTTCTGGCATCTTATCTATCTTTTCTGAATATTGATTTCTCATTTCTTAGTTGGGTGTTCACTATCTCTATTTCTCATCTCATGGTCTCTTCCGGTGAATTCTCAGTTTTCCTTAAGCAATATTAGAATTATTTCTCTAAAAGGAACATTTGTCTGTTTCCTATTCAATCTCTTTTCCCTCTTTTTCTTTCCAAAGTATATCCAAATGTTTACCTTGCAGCTATTGCTTTCTGTACAGACTGTTTTTTTTTTTTTTAGTAGCAAAGCTTTCTTGTTTTTATTAATTATTCGTATTGTATATATTGTACAAAACTGGAAAACATAGTGATGTGTATAAAAGAGGAAAATCACCCATAATCCCAATATGCAAAATAAACTCATGCTAGAGTGTTTTTTACATTCTCTTCTTGACCTTTATCTATACTCCCATCTCTCTTATGCATCTAATATATTAAATATACAAGTATACTAAACTCTACATGTTTAGACATATTTATAAAAATGAGTAGATACTTTGCACCAAAAAGAATGAAATACCTAGGAATAAATTTAACAAAACATGCGAAAATTACAAGACCCTATTAAAAGAAATCGAAGAAGATACGAAGAAATGGAAAGATATTCTGTACAGACTTTGTATCTCTTGAAGCCGACCCTACCTTCAACTACAGTTATAGGTTCAGATTATTTTACCCCAGCGAATACAGTCTATTACTTTGCACAGGGTTAAGAACGGCTTAAGACTGAGAATATGATTTCAACTGGTAACCCCATTTTGAATTCCTTAGAATACTGTTTGGCAATCCCCTTTTTTTTTGCTGGACATGAATGAGGGAATATATAGTTTTAATCATAGTGAATAGTCATTGTCCATCCATAAGATTAGCCTGTTTTAGGATAAAGCTGATATTTTGGTTGTTAGAGCAAAAAAGAGAGAAAGAGATAAGACATTTGATACCATTATTGGGCTTCTGGATCCACAAACTCTAAAGTGTACCTTACCCTGATCTCTAGTTATGATCTTCAGCTAAGCCAATAAATCCCTTTAGTGTTCATGCCAATTTTAATGGGCCCATATTATATGCAAGCATATGGGTCCTAATTGTTAGAGATTTGGGTACCAGAATGAGAGAGGTTAACTGAGCAGGAAACATAGGGTGGAGAATTATCAGAATTTATCTCAGGCTGGGAAGTTTATGATACTTATTAGGTGTCTGTGTAATTGATCACATTGTTGCCTTTGTGTGTTTGGACATAAATCACATCTTTTGAGGGCATAACATTAAGATATTGTGAAGAAAATTCATAGATTTGATGTGTACTGGCTAATCTGGCCTTAGTGAGGTCATAGAAGCAGAGCAGGTTCAGACCAAAGATGAAGTAAACACTAATAGAGAGGGGAAAAAAAAAGTACTGCTTATAAGAGAAATGAAATGTGCCAAATAATTTAAATCAACCAAATCTCTTTTTTAAAACAGCTTTATTAAAGTATAATTTATATATATAAAACTGAATTTGTTCCTGTATGAAATTTGATGAGTTTGGATATATGCATATACCATGACACTGTCACTGCAATCAAAGTAATAGATATATCCAATACCTCTCAAAGTTTCCTTATGTCTCCTTGTTTTCATTTGTTTGTTTTTGATAAGAACACTTATCACGAGATGTAACTTCTGCATAAATTTAAGCGCATAATACAATATTGTTAACTCCAGGCAGAATCCAGCTGATTTTTAGAATTAATCATCTTAGATAAATGAAACTTTATACCCATTGAACACATTTCTATTTTCCCCTCCTCAGCCCATGGCTGCTGCTATTCCATTCTGTGCTTCTATGAGTCTGACTACTTTTAGATATTTCACATAAATGGAATCATGTAGTATTTGTCCTTCTGTGACTGGCTTATTTCACATATTCACAATAGCCAAGATATGGAAACAATGTAAATTAATTAATTATGGGTCAAGAAAATGTTGTATATACATATAATGAAGTATTGTTCAGCTAAGAAAGAAATATTCCCATTATGATAACTTGAATGAACCTGGGGATCATCATGCTAAATCAACCAGATCCTAATCCCTGGGTACGTAGGCAGTGGATACTCTAGTGGATACTCACTGGATATCTGGATGCACTTAGATAAAAGAAGGAGAATATGCATTTTAGATACAGTATCAACAACTTTTCCCCATAGACTACTTCTGCGACTAACCAGCATCCATAAATACCATTATCATATACACAGTTTCAAAAATCCTTACTATATTTCCAAACAGAGACCACACAGCATCATTCCAGACATGCATCCAGCTACATACACATAGTATTGATGTCTAACTTGCTATTTCCTCTGTCTATATAATGCTGTTTACTCAGATGTCTTCTTGTCTAGTTTCTTGGTTTGGGGAAATATCAGCCCTCTGCCTACCTGGAAGCAGGGCGGTTGGCAAAGAAGCCTGGTCCAAAAGTTTCTGTGTAACCATTATATGATTTGTTTAATATTAGACCAGGTTAAGGCAAGGTACTTTATTCAAAGCAATGAGAATTCCAGAGAGCCAGAGAGATAAACCAAAGATTTTAAGTAAAAGTCCAAACACAAGGAGAGATACACCTATAAAAAAGCCCTAGTCAGAACTGCAGAGCACACTTAGTCAAAATTGCAGAAGAAGTAACACATTCAAACTAACACATTCCCTGCGTAATACACATACTTTCGTTTATTCTCTTTGAGCAGTTTATTTGAGCAGCAAAGCTAAAGCCTTTACATAATCTACAAAGTCCTCCACTGCCATCTGTCAGCATTCCATCTATTACTCTCCCCTTCACTCTCTACTCCAACCATTAGCTTCCTTCCTGCTCTCTGGATACTCCAGACCTCATCCCACTGCAAGCACTTTACATTTGCTGTTTCCTCTGTCCATACAATGCTGTTTACTCAGATGTCTACATGTCTTATTTCTTGGTTTTCTTTAGATCATCACTCAAATTTAGCTTATCAGAGAGACCTAACTCTGGCCATTCGCTCAAAATTTTCAACTTTCTCCCCTAAATACTTCAAATTTTATTTTGTTGGTTCATTTTTTCCTCTTTAGTTCTCATCACTAAATGCCACGTTTTTTGTTTTTGTTTTTTTATTTTGTGTATATATTTTGTTTATTGCCAGTCTTCACCCCTAGGATGTGAGGGAGTTTTGTCTGTTTTGTTCATTTTGTGTTCTTAGAACCTAAATAATATTTACACATAGTTTAACAGAACTCAATAAAAATGCATTGAATAAATGCGTGAGTGAGTCTAGAGGGCTAAGGGGTCCAGAAGTAGGATGAATAAGGCTTAGAATGGTAGGCCTGAAACTCCAGTGGACATCTTGAAGCTAGTGGTAGCTAGCAGAGGAGTCACTCCGCAGAGGTAGTCTGTATTTACCTATTATGGTATGGATATTGTAGCTCATTCGGTGGAGGGGTAATTATAAACTATGAAATAATTGTGAGTGAATAATTGTGCCAGAAAGGAAGTAGTGAGTAGTTATAATATTATACCATCAAGAGAAGTATAATGTGTGAGGAGGAACAGGGTTTATGCTTGTATCAAAATAGCTCATTGTAATGCAGACCCAGTACTCTAGAGAATTCTTCACCTACATATTTAGTATGACAGAAGAAAGCTCATTAAAGATAAATTAATATCTTTACTGATTTTTGCTGCTCAGAAATAATATAAACTTAACAACAGAGGAAAGGAGTCAAAGTTCTGTCTTATGTTCTACCATACTGAAAGTTCATCCATATCCTTACTTTGTTTCATCTGTATCTTGGAGGAGATGTGAGAAACTATCTTCACTTTATTGAAGACAGAATTCCTAAAATGATTCTAAATCTGCTGGACACTGTCACTTATTCCATACTATAATTCCAAAACTATAAGTAGCCCATTTCCACCTTTAAAACCTCCTGGACCTTAAACTTTTCTCACTCTCTTCCCTCTAATCACAATAAAACTAAACTCTAATTTATAACATCAGGATATGATTTGACTTAATTGTCACCATGTGATAAGTACCTTCCAACAATAACCATATCCACAACAAACAAAAAGAAATTTAATCTTTTGTTTCATGTCCAGTCCTGATTCACTCCCAGCATGCTCTGAGGTACTTTTTGGTAGACAATCATATTTTGTTTTAAAGGAAGATCCTGAAGGGAAATAAGAAAATAACAAAAAAATGTGAGCATATTAACTAACAATTTTCAAAGAGTCTCCCTAAAAAGAGAGAATATTTATATGGAATATAGGGATTTGGATTCCCATCATAAGGCATACTCAACTTGAGAATATCTACGTTCTGGGCTTAGAAAATGTTTACACCAGGAAGATGTCTCTGCTCTCTTCAGCTTGGCTTTCTATAGTATGTCAATGAAATTTTCTCTACTGTTCATGTTTCAAGGTTTTTGTCAAAAGCTTAGAATTTTCATTACTTTCTCTACTTGCAGGAGTGGCTTTCCTTCAAAGTACGGAACTGAGGATTTCAGTCCAATGGAAAACATAATACTCTTCCAGACTCTAAAATGTAAAGAAATGTTTCAGAAATGTCTCTGATGATATAATACAGATTTCCAGATTCTACTTCTGGAGATTCTGATTTAGTGGGTCAAATATGAGGTTGGTAATCTATTCAGTGAATATTTACCAATGGTCCAGGGGATGAATTAGAAGACATTGACTTCTAGAGCATATCGGAATGGAGCATATCATGACAAAGTGTGAAATGATAAAGCATTTTTTTAAAAAATTAGAATTGTGGAACTTTTTATACAGAATATTGTATAGCTTGCTGGTTAAGAACATGGTGTCTGTTTTCCAAAACTGGTTTCAAATCATGACCCTACCACTTATTTAATCTATGACTTTGGTAAACTTCTTCAAGGGCTATAACTAAATCATGCCTAATGGAATTTTTGTGTGGATTGACTGAGATAATCTATGAAAAATACTCATGAACTGGTGCCAAGCAGCATTAAGTGCTAAATGTAGCTATTAATAATCCTGTTATTTTTGCCATCATCACTTATTATATAAATGCTAAATATTGTGTTATAGTTACTATAGTTACCCTGTTAGACATATAAAAGTAAAGCTATAGTTTCGTGTTTAATTCTCCTACAGCAACTAGGCTACAAAATTGTACAGAATGTTATTTTACTGAATACTATAGGCAATTGTAACACAATGGTATTTATGTAATGCATTGTACTAAGACTTTACGAAAGCCATGATTTCACCTGACTATAGGAATTTTTCAGCTCCATTATAATCTTATTAAACCACTATTGTATATACAGTCTATCATTGACCAAAACATCATTATATGATACAAGACTGTGTTAATATGTTTGGTGAGACATGGCATGCAGTATTACATGGAATGCAGTATTTGTCATTCTGTGACCAACTTATTTCACTTAGTGTAATGACTTCCAGGTCTACGTATGTTGTAGCAAATGGTGGTATTTTCTTCTTTTTTAAATACTGAATAATATTTCAACGTACATATGTACCATGTTTTCTTTCTTTCTTCATCTGTCAATGGGCATTTGGGCTATTTCCATATCTTGGTTGCTGTGAACAGTGCTGCTGTGAATGTGGGGTTGTAGATATCTCTTTAAGATTATGATTTCAATTTCTTTTGGATATATATTCAGGAGTGAGATTGCTGAACCATATGGAGGTTCTATTTTTAATTTTTCTGAGGAAATTTCATTCTGTTTTCTATATCAGTTTACCAGTTTACATTTCTGCCAACGTTAGCGCCAACTGATGCAAGTTAATGTAATGTATTTGTTAAACTCTCCTCAGATGGGAAGAGTAGAAAGAACATTAAATGATTTAAACATGATAATATGTGGAGTTGAAGACAAGAGTTCTAATTCAAACTTTTTCATTTATAAAACAAATAATCTAAATTGTCACTTAATTTCTCCGAAAGTCAGTGTTTTTTACCCATAAAATGGGATAACGATGTTGTCTGCCTCAGGTGAGGTACAAATCATATAAGGTAATATTTAGGCAAATGTTATGTAAATTACACATCTTTATCCATATCCTCATTCTTATTAATATTAAAGAGTATAAGAAAAGATAAAACTATTAATTTTAAATTGGCCTTGTTATGTTCTAATAAAAGAAGAGAGTTAAATTCTCTCATTCCTTTTGAAGACATTTTAGTGTATTCAGACATAAATTATAGAATGGTAATTTTAAGTGTACTTAGAACACTGAAGACATATCAATTGTTAAATTTGAGACAATAAGCACAAAAATGAGTAACCATTCATTACATGAGATCAAAAAGCTGTCAACAAATGTGCAAGTAGCTTCTTGACTGTGCAAAATCTTATTGGCAGTTAGTACTTCTGGTCCAAATATAATGACAAAATCAGCAATTCACTGTCCAAGAGTTAGGTACTGTATTGTTAACATTTAAGAAAAATAGCTATTATTACTTCCAATTTGTTGAACATCAGAAATAAATTGGATTGAATTAATACATGAGCTGACATGTCTTTTGTCTGAATGTGTAAGTTGAAACAAATAGAACAATTGTGAAAAAAAGCATCAAAGAGAAGTTTAATGAGTCAATTTTTCAAATAGAATAAGTTGTAATTATTAGAACTGATTAAGCTCCGCTTTATTACAATTAATTATCATGAATATGTTTCTCGTAATTTAGAGACATATTTAAGGTTCTCAATAGAGATACCTCATTTTCAGTGAGAATCATTAAAATCAATTGTTCAAAGAAATAAATAATTTTTGTAAAATTATTTAGGATGAATTGGATGAAGGTGTTCAAAGGGTACAAACTTCCAGTTATAAGATAAATAAGTCTTGGGGATGTAACATACGACATGATGGCTGTATTTAACACTGCTTTATGATATAATTGAAAGTTGCTAAGAGAGTAGATCCTAAAAGTTCTCAACATGAGGAAAAAATAATTTATGTTATTTCCTTTCTTTGTATCTATATTAGATAATAGGTGTTAACTAAACTTATTTTGGTAATCATTTCACAATATATACAAGTCATTAAGCTATACAAGTAAACTTATACAGTGCTGTATGTCAATTATATCTCAATAAAACTGAAATTAAAATAGGAATATGGAAAAGGGAAGAAATAGTCTAACAAGTATTTAACGCTTACTATGTGCCAAACATTGGATTGGATATTTTACATATATTATCTCATTTAGTTTTCATGATAATTATTTGGAGTAGATCTTAATTAAGTTATTCTAAAATGAGGAAATTGAGACTCAGGGTAGCTAGTTGGTTACTGAAAAAGATGGGTCTTTAATCCAGGTTTATCTGGTTCCAAAGCCTTGTTCTAGTCACTACAGGGTCCTTTCTAAATGGGCAGAATTTGAACAAAACTTAGAACCAGTTTACTGTAGGAATACAATTGTATAATAACTTCAGTGTAAAAACCTTTAATATCAAACATTAATTTAATATGTTTCCATAAAAGAAAAAAATAGTATTTGAGAAAATGTAATTCCAAAATGTAGAAAGGGCATCAGGATCATCTACACTCACTGTTCTCATTTTTAGAAGAAACATTTGTAATTTAATCATTTGTTTGAAAAGCACATTTCATGCTGAACTTTCTTCTAAAAGCTAGGAG
>NW_011888860.1:5425258-5434661 GCF_000151845.1 Pteropus vampyrus | reverse complement strand
ACTGAAGACATATCAATTGTTAAATTTGAGACAATAAGCACAAAAATGAGTAACCATTCATTACATGAGATCAAAAAGCTGTCAACAAATGTGCAAGTAGCTTCTTGACTGTGCAAAATCTTATTGGCAGTTAGTACTTCTGGTCCAAATATAATGACAAAATCAGCAATTCACTGTCCAAGAGTTAGGTACTGTATTGTTAACATTTAAGAAAAATAGCTATTATTACTTCCAATTTGTTGAACATCAGAAATAAATTGGATTGAATTAATACATGAGCTGACATGTCTTTTGTCTGAATGTGTAAGTTGAAACAAATAGAACAATTGTGAAAAAAAGCATCAAAGAGAAGTTTAATGAGTCAATTTTTCAAATAGAATAAGTTGTAATTATTAGAACTGATTAAGCTCCGCTTTATTACAATTAATTATCATGAATATGTTTCTCGTAATTTAGAGACATATTTAAGGTTCTCAATAGAGATACCTCATTTTCAGTGAGAATCATTAAAATCAATTGTTCAAAGAAATAAATAATTTTTGTAAAATTATTTAGGATGAATTGGATGAAGGTGTTCAAAGGGTACAAACTTCCAGTTATAAGATAAATAAGTCTTGGGGATGTAACATACGACATGATGGCTGTATTTAACACTGCTTTATGATATAATTGAAAGTTGCTAAGAGAGTAGATCCTAAAAGTTCTCAACATGAGGAAAAAATAATTTATGTTATTTCCTTTCTTTGTATCTATATTAGATAATAGGTGTTAACTAAACTTATTTTGGTAATCATTTCACAATATATACAAGTCATTAAGCTATACAAGTAAACTTATACAGTGCTGTATGTCAATTATATCTCAATAAAACTGAAATTAAAATAGGAATATGGAAAAGGGAAGAAATAGTCTAACAAGTATTTAACGCTTACTATGTGCCAAACATTGGATTGGATATTTTACATATATTATCTCATTTAGTTTTCATGATAATTATTTGGAGTAGATCTTAATTAAGTTATTCTAAAATGAGGAAATTGAGACTCAGGGTAGCTAGTTGGTTACTGAAAAAGATGGGTCTTTAATCCAGGTTTATCTGGTTCCAAAGCCTTGTTCTAGTCACTACAGGGTCCTTTCTAAATGGGCAGAATTTGAACAAAACTTAGAACCAGTTTACTGTAGGAATACAATTGTATAATAACTTCAGTGTAAAAACCTTTAATATCAAACATTAATTTAATATGTTTCCATAAAAGAAAAAAATAGTATTTGAGAAAATGTAATTCCAAAATGTAGAAAGGGCATCAGGATCATCTACACTCACTGTTCTCATTTTTAGAAGAAACATTTGTAATTTAATCATTTGTTTGAAAAGCACATTTCATGCTGAACTTTCTTCTAAAAGCTAGGAGACCTTAACTGGTGAGACATATATTGAAGTAATGAGGATAGTCATCAGTACTAGAAATAATTTCCAAATCTGGAAGAATATGACCCATCACATAGCAAATGCCCATGTTTCTTAAAAATACACCTCTGCATTTACATATAAACATGTAAACCAGAAATTGCAGCATTTAATGTTGCAATATCCTATTTTGATACACAATCTTTTACTACTTAATATTGATGTTTATATAAAATCACCATTGATATCTTTGCTCCTGGATATATTTTATCATTTATACATACATGCAAAAATATAGGAATATATTTTAGTAATATATCTGTTTGACACTAGTTGTTCATTTATTCAACATTTGATATTTATTGAGAAACAATATGTGTCAGGTATTATTCAAGGTGTTTAGGATAATTTAGGGAACATAACAAAATAAAGTTCTCTGCCTTTGTAGAGAACTTTACATTAGAAATATACGATAAATGTTAAACATAAAAAATTGCAAATTATGGAGAATGTCAGAAGTAAAAAATAAATAGATAGTAAAGCAGGGTATGGAGAGCAATTGGTTAACTTAGGAAATGGGGTTGTAACTTTTATTGATATTAAGTGGAAACATCCAATGCAGAGTCCCTAAGGCGAGTGTGTGTGCCTGGCATTTGTGATAGTATGAAATTTTGAAGGTAAAAAAATTATTTTTATCCCATAATTATGGACATGAACATGTTTTTTCTATATTCTGTTCCATATTACTACCCTAAAATTATCACTGGTAAAGTCATAAGTGTGTCAATATTCACAGAAAACACAAACATACTTTTTGCATTTTACAACAATAATGGGCCAGTTTGTCTTACAGCACCATCTGTTTTCTGTGGATTTAACTCATTTAATCATTTTTGTTTATATCGATAAGTCAATATTTTGAATCAAGGTATACATAATATAATGTAAAACAACATTTGAAATTCTGCTTACATTAAGATTTAGCATTGATTTAAGACATTACTGTTTTAAAATGTTTTACATATTTTGCAGTTAAGAAATGAGAATCACATATTTTAGCTGTGGCACCATTGTTTCTTCATCTAAGTGGAAGAGCACCGATTCAATGCTCATTAACCTGATCCCACATCCTTTGCTCTTTGTACTACTTCGAGAGAAAGATTTCCTCTTATTCTTTGTCTATAGGCATTAAAGTTTTCATTTATGTATTTATTTATTTATTTATTTACATATTGGCAGAAAATATATTTTGTTGCTAAATATTTTTTCAAATATGCTTAGAAACCAGAGAGAGAGAGAGAGTGTGCGAGAGCCTGAGAAACAGATGGTGACCTGTATCAGTAGGCAATATCCAGTATGCTCTATATCGATATAAAACAGTTATTTTGGAGAGTTTTTTCAATGTTTTACTTTGAGCTTCTAGTTCTCTAAATATCTTATATCAGAAAAATGGTTCAGAGGTGTTAAATTAGATGATATTTATTCTCATATTCTTTATAACTAGCTATAGCCTTTAGAATTATCATTTTTGTTTGGTAGATGTGTTTTTGGTATAGAGGCAAAAAAGAGATCATGGCTCTTGAATCTTAAGTTATATTGTAGTCCACAAAAGAAAACATTTTATAACATTGTACATTTTTATTTTTAAGTGCTTTATTTTATATTTATGACAGCAGTGGAGATATATATATCTTCCATAAAAATATATCTAGCCATTACATCATATCTTTTAACTTGTATTAACATACTTTCAGGTCTAAGAGATGAAAACCCAACTCGAAATTGCTTATACAATGTAGAAACTTATTATTTCACATAATAAAACGTTATACAATTCTTTAACTTCAAGATTGGTTAAGTAACAAATTATGTCAAAAAAGATCCGTGCTTTTTTATTCATCTATGTATTTTTTTCTAGCCCTCTCAAGATGTTACTCCTTTCATGGTAGTAAAATGCTCCACAGCTGCAGATATCACATACTCATAAAACAATAAAAGTAATGGTGAGAGGCAGAAGAGGCTCTCTTTCTCTTTCTTCCTCTTGTCTCTCTCATTATCTCTCTCTTTTTCCTTCTCACATATTGAGGTTCAAATAGATATAATAAAGAGCACAGGTATTGTACAACTGAGCTTTGACAAATGTGTGTGTGTATAGACAGATATATATGTAACTAATATTCAAACAGGATATACAACACAGCTATAACCTCAACAAGCTCCCCATGTCCACTTCCTGCCCCCAAAGGGAAGCACCACCATTATTATCACTATTATTATAGCTTTGTTTTCCTTTTTCTTAAACTTAATATTAATGAAATCATATGTCAGCATCTAGCTGATCAAGACGGGAAGGTTTTGATGGTGAGATGCCCAATTGAAAGAACGCACGAGGAGTCGACATGAGAATGATACAGCAGGAACCAACTTTATTGCGAGAAGAGTGTGCTTCCGCACTAGGGGACAGCATGGGCTTTATATATGTCAGAGAACAATAGTGGCATTCTGTCACACATGCGTGATACAATAAGCTGAGTCATACTTACACAAGTTAGGCACAGGCACCCTGCTACATTAATGTAACATTTTAAATCCAGAATCCTTTCCGTAGCTGTGAACCTGGATCACAGCAAGACTTGGGACCCACATCATAACATGGATTATTGTGTATGTCTGGCTTCTTTTTTCTCAACATAATGTTTTTAGATTCATTTAAATCCATGTTATTCTATATTTCTTTTTATTTCTGAATAAAGTCCCATTCTATGAATATGCCATAATCTATTATTTATTTACCTGTTGATTTTCATTTGACTTGTTTCCAACTTGAATTATATATAGTTATTATAAAGAAAAATACTATAAATATCATATTTATCTCCACTCCTCTTATATAAATTTCTAGTACTGGAATTATTGTGCTACAGTGTAAAAAATACATTTATCAGAAGTGCATGACCAAACTAATAACCAGAAAGATTCTGTCATATTGCATTCCCATCAGCTGCTCATCATCTTTTCCAACACTTTTTGTTGCTATTACTTTTAATTGTTGCTAATCTAATGCCTTTGAAATTATACCTCATTTTGCCTTCTAATATTTAATGCTATGATTATTAATAATGATTACTTTTTTATGAACATAGTCATTAAGTATACCTTCTTTTATGAAGTGGCTGTTTTCTCTATAATTAATTGAGTTGTTTGTCTTACTTATTTGTAAGAATTTTTTATACATTCTGCAGACATATATGAATGCAAATCTTTTGTCAAATATTTGTATATAAATTATTTCTTCTAGTCAATGGCTTAAATTTTCTCCATAACAGTATGTTTTAATGAACATAATGTTTTAATTTATAAAAAATAATTTATTATCCTACTTTTTATTTTATTGCTCTTTGTTTTCTAATTAAGAAATCTTGTTTACCACAAAGCTATGGATATATTATTCTGTATTTTCTTCTAGTAGTATTACATTTGAACTGTCAAATTTATGTCTATTGTCCATTATAAATTAATGTCTTTATGTATGGGGTAAAGTTGTGGTCAAAGTTTAGTTTTTCAATTTGTCCCAAATCATTCATTGAAAATATTCTTCCTTTTCTGTTAATTGTCATGAGTTTGCTTTTTTTTTTTTTTTTTTAACACCTACAGCTCTGCTATTCCTAGCACCTGGTATTCCAAGTACTAGCCAGGCCCGACCCTTCTTAGCTTCCGAGATCAGACGGGATAGGCTTGTTCAGGGTGGCATGGCCATAGCCATGATGAAATTTTTGTCAAAATTAATTGACCATGTATGTATGATTATATTCTGGACACTATTGCAAAAATTTATTTTCCAATAAAACAACTTATGGAAATACTATATTAATTATTTTGGCTATTGGGATCTTATGCATTTCTTTATTTTTTTAAAAAATCAGCTTTTCAACTTCAGTAAAGCTCTCTTGGTATTTTTATTGAGATTGCATTAAAACTAGGGTTTAATTCTAAGATAACCCTCAATGACCCATGCCTTTGTATGATAACCATATCTTGCATGTGAGTGAGAACAGTAAATATGAAAGAATATTAATCCTATGATTATGTTATAAGACACAAGTAAAGAAATTTTGAAGAAACTAAGATCCATAGTGTGTTGACTTTGAAATTATTCTGGGTGGGTATACCTAATCAAGCCACTTCTTTTAAACAGAGACTGGGCCACTCTCTGAAGTCAAAGAGATCCTGCTGGTCTGAAAGAACCAAGACAATACAAGTTCTATGGCTGCAAGGAAATTAATTCTGCCAACAACCACAGGAGTTTAGAGAATACACTTAAGCACAGGCAAGATCGTAACTCTAGCCATCACCTTTATTGCAGCTTGTGATACGCAGGCACCAACACTGACGCATAGAGAACCAGAATATTACATGTACTATGCTGTTTTAAGGTGCTAAATTTGTGGCAATTTGTTATGCAGCAATAGGAAGTTAATAGAAGTGTTAATTTTAGTTAGACAATAGGATTTGTAACTGTTAACTAGGTAAAAACTCAGGATCGGGAGACTCCAGTCATTGAAGGAGTGAGAGGTTTAGTTCAGAAATTAAATTGGCAAACTTATTCCTAGAGGTCAGGAATGAAGATATAAAGTGGGAGTCAGAAGCTAAGGGAAAATCACAAAGAAATTGGAAGCCAAGTACAAGAAAAAAAAAATTAAGATATTAATAGGTAATTAAGTAAATTGATAAAATAGATAAGCAATTAATTAAGTAAACAATTAGAAGAGGTCTGAATGCTCTGGCATCTCTGTCTTTAGCCTAGAACATGCATATGAATAAGGAGATATCAGGTTGCAATCCAAGAGCATGTTTACCTCAGACTCTACAATGAAAACAGCTAAACCAGTTTAAGATGATTATTCACAGATTAACACTAGCAGAGGTACAGGAAATATCATACATATCAGATACTTAGAAGAATATTCAAGAAAGATCCTAAAAAGAAGGAAAATAATAAATAAGTAGAAAACAATAGAAGATTGGAGGAAGACAGACAGCAGAATTCCATTTGATAATGTTTTGCCTAAGAGAGACTCTCTGAGATAAACCAGAAGTATGATAGAATAATATTTATCAAGGCTGGTTAAAGACAAAAATTTGAAGCTAGAAGAGCCTATTCTACTTCCAAGATTGCAGCCAAAATTGACTGTGAGAAATTCTCTAGTATAATATTTGAATTTTAAGAATAAAAAAGGAATCCAACAGCTATCTAGGCAGAAAACCTTATATTAACAACCAAATACTAAAGAAAAGTGTTTAAACTTTTCTCAATCATCTCCTTAGTAACATTAAATATTGTTGGGGGAGGGAGATCAGGAACACTTTTATTTCTGTTTATACACCCAGGTACTGTATTTGGTCTATAGAGAAAGAGATTTTTTTGTCCCCTCTCCCCATTTTGATGAATACTGAAAGGAATACTTTTTCCTCTAACCACCTCTATCCCTTAACTAGCTCTAGCACTCAAAGAGAATCGCAGGTCTTAGTTGTCAGAACATGACATTCATCCCTTACTTTTTTGTCAGTTGAGTTACTGTGTATTAAAATCCAGTGCTCATAAACATCATGACTTCTTGCCCTCTTCTGTGCAGATATTAAAGGAGAGCCTGGCCTTTCTGAATAAACCAATCTTTCTAGTGCCTGAAACTGCAATGACACTCATTCTGTATCCTATCTCATCTAAAATTAAAAAGAATAGGATCCTCACTGTCCAACGGCACTACCTCTCACCATAGTCTAATCATATACATGGGCAGAAGCCTTAGAGGCCTCCTTCCTGGTATCTTTTGTCCAACTAAACAGACTAGCCAGCATAGGCCAGCATGCAAGTAGGCAATCTTAAATAGCTTAGATAGCTTCTTGTTGCATAGCTGAAGCATTTTTTTAAATGTTCTAAAGTAATATTTTATTTATAGATTTTTGAAGAGATGATATGTTTACTTGGTTCACGATTTGAAAGATACAAAGGTATTAGTACTAAAATACTAGCCACTCACCCCTGTTACCTGATTATTCAGTTTTCCTTCACGGATGCAGATAATGCCATTATGCTGCTTTTTTTTTTTTAATACTATCAGATTATTTTATGCAAATCCAAATAAAAACACAGATACACATGTATGTAGGTATAATTTTTCCATCATTATTTCTAAAAAATATGGCTTACAATGACAGTCTTCTGCAACTTTTTTTTAACACACATACACACACAGATTATGTGTCAGCTCATTAATAGTTTTCTTATTTTTTAAATAGCACATAGTATGATTATATGTGATTTATTTAACTAGTCCCAGAGATTATTATTTAGAATATGTCCAAACTTTGTGGTAACTAGACATAGTTATAATATATAATTTCACACAAGTGTAAATATATGTCCAGGATAAATTTATAGAAATGAAATTGCCAGATAAAAGAAATTTGCATTTGTAGTTTGATAGATCCTACCAGATTTCTTACCACAGAGACTGTACCAATTTACTCTCTTAACTAAAATTTGTGCTTGTCTTTCTACACCCTTGAAAAACAGTATTACTTTTGAAAAAAAAAAAACTGTCAATCTAAAAAAAAGATTTGCTATCTTAATATAGTTTAAATTGCATTTTTCTTATCAGAATTGAGATTGAGCTCCTTTTCATGTGTTTAAGAGCTATTTATGCTCCTTTTTATCTGAACTGCTCTTTGCCAATTCTCTCTTGGATATTTGTATTACAAATTTGTAGGAATATTTTATATATTAAATGTATTATTTCTTTACCAATGATATACTAACAATATTTTTTGAATTTATCATTTGTCTTTTTACTTTGTATGTGATAAGTTTAGCAATGCTTTAAATATTTTTATTAATTCAAATTTATCAGTATTCTACCATTTCTGACTTTTGTCATACTTTGTGCCATGGTTTCTTCCTGCTTTTCTTTTCCAAATCGCCCATGGTTTCTTCAAATAATATTATGATATTAGATTTTTCAATTGAATTTGATTTATAAGAATTTATCTTGATGTTTAGTATGAAGTAAGGCTGAAATCTTTACTTTTCCCTGAAATAGCTATTTTATCTAACAAATTTTCTTATATAAATCATAATGTCTTCACTGATTTGCAAGGGAACTTTCTATACATATTAATTACAAATTGCATTTACTACTGGACTCTATTCTATTCCTATTATCTATATGTTTATGCCTATACCAGAACCAAATGACAAATATGGATTTTATGTGAGGTCACTCATTTATCCATATCTATTCTGGTTCTCAAAAACCCAAGTGAGTTTATAAAAGATTTTCATCAGCAACCTGGTTTTTCAAAAAGAGAGTTTAGTCTTTTTTATCTCAAGGTGTGTGCTTGCTCCCTAGAAACATACTTTTTTGGCTTTTTCTGAAATCTATATGTGTGTGATATCTTCTTTGTAACCATTTGTTCTTTTCTGGTTGATTACTATTGCTTTTGAAAGCAGAAGCAGATCTTCCAATTATTTTATTGCTTGAGGGTTTTATTAATCACCTTGTTTCATCAATATACTTTTTTTTCATAACTTATTATTTCTTATTTTATGTGATGATTTTGGGTGATTTCCCAAAAGAGGAGAAAATTGTGGTTCCATGCTCATATCTGAAGTGCTGTGATTGGGTTTCTCTATTTATGGCAGTTATATGTCCCTATTTTCAGTTATTGGATGATGAAATAGACATAAGCCCAAAGCTCAACTTTTAATTTTTAAAATACAAATTCTGCTAGTGCCACCTGTAACAATAGATGCTGAACTGATATTACTTTTTAAAAATAAAAGTGCTTTTAAATCTAGCGGAAGTTCTTCTTGAAACCCATATACATTTTCTTCTTTTTGCTATAAGAGATAAAGGTTAAGGTATTAATTAATTTAATAAAATAAAGTCATTTTTTTCTTTCTCTCTTTTTTTTTCAATTATAGGTAACCTGTGATTT
>NW_011888860.1:5414304-5425208 GCF_000151845.1 Pteropus vampyrus | reverse complement strand
TTTTTTTCATAACTTATTATTTCTTATTTTATGTGATGATTTTGGGTGATTTCCCAAAAGAGGAGAAAATTGTGGTTCCATGCTCATATCTGAAGTGCTGTGATTGGGTTTCTCTATTTATGGCAGTTATATGTCCCTATTTTCAGTTATTGGATGATGAAATAGACATAAGCCCAAAGCTCAACTTTTAATTTTTAAAATACAAATTCTGCTAGTGCCACCTGTAACAATAGATGCTGAACTGATATTACTTTTTAAAAATAAAAGTGCTTTTAAATCTAGCGGAAGTTCTTCTTGAAACCCATATACATTTTCTTCTTTTTGCTATAAGAGATAAAGGTTAAGGTATTAATTAATTTAATAAAATAAAGTCATTTTTTTCTTTCTCTCTTTTTTTTTCAATTATAGGTAACCTGTGATTTAGTTCTTGCTTATGAGAGATAACCAAATATTGTTAATTAGATATTCTGGGAAGAACTTTAAAAAGTGGGCAAATTCAGCTAGATAAGCTTTTTCCCTATGCCCTTGGTCTTTCCACCTTCTTCTTACATAAAAATGTAGACATGATGACTTGAGCTGCAGAATCCATCCTGTGATCATGAGGACAAAGTGCTAATGCTATGATCTAGAGAGTGGAACAAGAGATTTACATATACAATAAAATTTTGAGCCAGTGTAGAAGCACCTATCAATCTCTCCTGGATTTTATCCTGTGCGAGGAAATTGAAACCATTTGAGACATAAAGAGATCTCTCTTTTGAGATATGGTGTGGACAGTTCTTTGTAGTTAAATGCATCCCTAAAATGACACAAAAGAGTTGAGATCTTAGAAGCCATATTACATTTGTTTTAAAAACAGGAAATTACAGCTCATAGCCCAAATCAAGCTTTTTGGATTTTTTGTTTGTTCATTTGTTTTTGGATCTTGGCCACACTAATCTGTTTATTATGTTTATGGTGGCATGCATGCTACAAGGCAAAGTTGAGTAGTTGTGACAGATTTCATTCTCCACAAAGTCTGAAGTATTTATTATCTGACCCTTTATGGAAAAAAGTTTTTGATGCCTGTTTTAAAATATGAAATTACAAATAGCATAAAATAATTTTTTAAAGTATTTTAATTGCCACTGGGTCAAAGAGTATGACAGGAGTAAGAAAGATCTGGCAGAAGGTAACATTCAAGACATAAATCAAAACAAGAAATATTAAGAGATTCATTTTTTTTTTCTGTTGTCTGAAGTAATTAGTAAAAGAAATTGTGGAAATTCCTTTTAATGCTTCGACTATAGGTAATTAGATAAATTCTGAATATTTTCGACATGGCAAGGTTATGAAAATAGGTAAAGAACACTTTTTTTTTAATTGAAAAAAAAGAATTCAAAGCATGAGAAATCAAATAGAAATCATACTAGCCCACAATAGAATCTGAGTCTGTGTGTGATGTTGAACATATAGAAGAATGTTTTAAGGATAGGATTATCCTACTCAAAGTAGTGAAAATTGTTAGATTTGTTTAGAATAATAGATGCTTTGGCTGGTCAAGAAATGATTGAATTTTTTTCTCTCACTAGGAAGCAACTTCAAGTCAGAACATGCCAGAGAGTATTAGGGAAACTTTTTCTAGACCTGAAATCAAAGAGAAAAATACGAAATGCGGACATTCTGATCCAAGAAACTGTTATTCATACATAATACAAAGAAGGAAAGAACATGACTAAGAATATTATGGCTTTATAGTTTTAATCCTCAGTTCTCTGTAAATAGCACACCACAAGAAAAAAATAAACATAAGAAGCTTCCCACTTCTTCTTGAAAAGAAGAGGTAAAATGAAATATTTCTTCTTCTGTTAAAAAATTGGAAGTAACAACAAAATATGTAAGTGAGTTATATTGCAGGAGACATGCTGGTACTTATTATTCTCATGAGAGCAAAGGGTTCAATAAAACTATCAGCATATTTGCTTCAAAAATCTCTTGCAGATCATCCTTCATGTTTGTATACAAGAAATTCAAAGTTAAAATTAAGAGCTTGTATAAAAATTGAATAACATTCTTATTATGATGTTTATTCCCTTCAATCACTTTCTTACAAAGTTTGTAATGTTTGGTAAATTTAATTATTAATCCAAAGTCAATTGCAATCTAAGGAAATCATGTCTTCTCATGACTACTTTATGTTTTTGTTTTATTCATCCTTTATGTCATATTTTATCTCCAGATAGCTTCTCAAGGAAATAGCTTTTATATTCGTGAGGCAATCTCTTTAATAATCTTCTGCAATTGCATTGCTTTAAGTATTAATTATCTTACTCTAATGGCTAAATGGAGAGTTTTATGTTTATTCTGATATAGTTCATCATATAAACATCTCTGAAGACAAAAAGCAAAAAAATTGTTGGGATCTTATTTTCTGTTATCTTAAATAAAATTTTTGTGAGTTGAAATTCACACACTTATAAACTATTGATTTGCATTGTTTTAAATAAAATTACTTAGATTTAATTGAGTTAAAAGTGTATAATTTAAGTCATTTTAGTATAATTATGATACTAAATTAGAGGTCAAGTAGTGTACCATGTTCTTGAAAATACTTAATCTTCTAAGTTACTGCTATAAGCCAAACTTCAATTATGATTGTAAAACTACAGTTTTAGAGATTAGAGATATATGAGAGGTTCTGTATTTCTAAGAATTAAATTTCTATCTATCATCTTTCTATCTATATCTATCTATCTATCATCTATTATCACCCATCTATCATCTATTTTCTATCTATCGCCTATTTATCATGTATCTAAAGATAATGTTTTTTGGCTTAAGGCACAAATGATTTTGTATAGATTAGTAATAAAAAAGACAAATATAATAGTTTACAGTTGGAAGTGATTACATGATCTAAATTATTCTGATATTCTTATGCCAACAGAAATGTGAGATCTGTGTTCAGAAACAATTTTTGTTTATTTAATACATTTGTGTTTCTCTTGTATCTACCTTCTTGTCACTAAATCATTACCACTTTAAGGATAGGGAATGAACTTAATTCTCAGAACCTTAGAGGGCAAAACGTTCAGTTACCTAGGTGAATTATGCTTGACAAATCTTAATGTAACTGATTATATATACATTTTTTAAAAGTCATGAAGGAAAGGGGAGAGGAAGTGTGAGAGAAACTCATTAAACAATGGTACATTTTATTGTCTATGCACTACCACTAATAGAAAGTGTTTATTTTATATGCTTTGTTTGTCATTGTGTTTGTGTTCTTGCTGTTTTTTAAATATAAAATACAATGCATTTAAGACCTTTAAAAAGATATCTTTGGGATTTTGATTGTAATTACCCTACATTTATTGATTACTTTGTAGAAAAATTTGCATTAAGTTCATTACCAGAATGATACATGTCCCTAAATTTTGTTTTCTCTTAAGTATTCCAGGAAATTAAAATTTTATTCATATTCACATTCATGTTTATAATTTATTGTGAAGTAATTTATTGTTTTTAATGTAACATATTTTAACTATTTTGTGGTATTATTCAAAACACATAATTTTATATTCATCATGTTTCTAAGCATCTCATTAAATTTGTAATTTTAAGTAAAAAACATTATTTACAAATCGTGTTAATTTTAAACCTTGGTAATTTATATTTATAAATTTTATTTTTATTTTATCTTTTATAACCCTTTTTAAATATGTCAGCGTTATTATAAATTTTAATGGAGATCATGGGAATACTGGCCTTGCTATATTTTTCCCCAAAGTAAAAGCCTTATTTACTTGCTTACTAAATAAAGATGATATAATTGTTGATCTGGGATGTCAAATTTTAAATAAATAAGAAAAACTAGAGTCAAGAAACTTTTAAAAAATAATTGACCTTTGTCAATTAAACTTTCAATTGAACTCTATATAAAGAAGGTGGGAGCTATCAGACCTACATTAAGACCTTTATTTTCTTTTTTAGAATCATTTAAAAATTAACCTTGTTGAAATAAATTTTACTTACCATACATTTATCTATCTAAAGCAGTTGAAGTGGTTATTAGTATATTCAGAGTTTTACATTTCTCAAAACTATCTGTTAACACATGTTCAAAACATCAAAAAGAGACTCCATTAGTAGTCAATTAGTAGTCAATTTCTACTCGCCCTCCACCCCAGTTCCTTGAAACCATTAATAAATTTTCTGTCAGACTGATCCACTTTTTCTCCATGGATTTGCCTAGTCTGATATTTTACATAGAAATATTTATGCAATATGTGACATTTTATGATTGGCTTTTTTTTACTTAGCATAATATTTTTAAGGCTCATCTAAGTATAGCATGTATCAGTATTTCATTCTTTTTATTGTTGATTAACATCCCATTGTATGGATAAACCACATTTTATCTATCTATTCTTTAGATCAGGGACATTTGAGTTATTTCCACTTTTTAGCTATTATAAATAATGTTGCTATGAACATTTATATACAAGTTTTGAATACAAGTGTGAATATATGTTTTTGTTTATCTTGAGCATATATCTAGTAGCAGAATTTCTGGTCATATGGTAATTCTATGTTTAACACTTGGAGGAACTGACAAATTTTTCATAAAGTGGCTGCATCATTTTACGATTCCAAACAATATGTGACGGTTGTGATTTCGTCACATCCTCGCCAACACACAATTTTCTAGTTTATGGATTGTTTTAGTCATGAGTTAGTGTTTATATCTACTGTGGTTTTGACTTGGAATTATCTAATCACTTATTATGTTTAGCATCTTTTTGTGTGCTTAATTACTATTTTTAATATCTCCTTTGAGAAATATCAATTGAAGTCTTTGTCCATTGCTAAATGAATTATTTGCCCATTTATTGAATTGTATGAATTCTTTATATATTCTGGATACAATACTAATAAATAGATAATTTGCAAAGTTCTTCAATTCTCTTGATTATCTGTTTCTTTCTTAATGATCTCCTTTAAAGAAAAAAAGCTTAATTTTGATAAAGTCCAATTTATCTTTTTTTTTGGTCATTTGTGCATTTGGTATACATAAGAAAACATTGTCTTACCCAAGATCATAAGGTTTTATTTCTATTTTTTCTATGAATTATATAGTTTTAACTCATATTTAAGCTTATGATTCATTCTGAGTTACTTTTGTATGTAGTGTGAGTTTGGGTTTCACATTCATTTTTTTGACACATAGATATCTCCTTGTCCCAGCATCATTTGTTGCAAATACTATTCTTTCCCCATTGAATTGTCTTGGCACCCTTTTCAAAATCAATTGACCATAAAGATAAGAATTTACTTCTAGACTCTCATGTCTATTATGCTGATCTTTATGTCTGTTCCTATGTCAAGTATTATATTTTTTTATTATAACCAGTAGGTTTTGAAAAAACAAAACGTGAATTAATTTTGCTCTTCCTTTTCCAGATATTTTTAGTTATTCTTGATCTTCTGCATTTTTATATGAACTTCATGATTAGTTTGTCAGTTTCTGTAAGATAGATGTGAGTTTTTGGGCGACTGCATTAAATTTGTAGGTCAATTTGGGGAGGGTTGCCATCTTAACAATATTAAATGTGTCTATCTATGAACATAAAAAGTCTTTCGATTTACTTAGATCTTCCTTAATTTCTTTCAACATTTTATTATCTCAAGATCTGGTATTAAGTGAACTTTTATAAACCAGAAACAAATATTTGTATATAAACCACAACCAAAGAAAGTACTTTGGAAAAAAATTCTATTCCTTTCTTTCTGACCATTTGGGTTCCATTTCAAATTTTTAGCTCTGTTCTCTTTCTTACCTGAAAGTATTCCCTTCAGTGCTATGGTACTTCGAATCCAGGTTCTTCTCTTTATCACTTGTCTGTTCCTTTGCTCTCCCATTTGCTTGCTTCTTCTTTTCTTTCTTTCCTTCCTTCCTTCCTTCCTTCCTTCCTTCCTTCCTTCCTTCCTTCCTTCCTTCCTTCCTTCCTTCCTTCCTTCCTTCCTTCCTCCCTCCCTCTCTCTCTTTCTTTCTTCTTTTTCTTTGTTCTTTTCTGTTTGTTTGTTTTTAGTATACAGATAACTATAGCATTGGTTTTTATCCCTCTGATAAATTTGTGATCTCTTCCATAAAATCCAATCTTAAGTTTCAAACTTCCTGATAGACATTTTTACCTTGTGTTATTGCATTCAACTCTAAAATCACATTTGCCCTCTTGATATTCAATATGTTCTATCAGCAACCTCAGATTCTTAGACTTAAAATCTTAGAACAATTTTCAATTAATGTTTTGTATATATTATAAGTTACCAAGTCTTATTGCTTTTAAATTCTAAAGTTGTGCTCCCTATATCATAAACTAAATTTAGGCACTCATTATACCAATCTTTGTGAATACTATTTTTTTCTGAGTTTCTTACTATTTTTTTTATTTTTTACTTTGTTATATTTCTTTTATTCTTTTGACATTTTCAGATAGAAAACGATGTGGAGATAATTAAAAAAAAAAAACAATTTCAGTGTACCTTGCACAGCTCCCAGCAAATCCGAACATTTTGCAATACCCGTTTCAATATATATATTTTTTAATTTAAAAATAAGTACTTACAGATAAGACTTAAGCTTTCTGAGTCCTTTTCATGATCTCATTCCTTTTTCTCTTTCCAGTTACAAAAACTATGCTGAAAGTGGTGTTTATATTTCACCTGCATGTTATCTATTATTATATGTGTGTATACATTCATAAACAATATTTATGTGGCATTTTTTGCATTGTCTGAACTTTAATTAAATAGTATGAAAGCATTTTGAAATTCAGTTTAAAATTCAACCTTGATATAGAGATTTATTCACATTAATATTTATGCAGTTAGCAAAATTCATTTGGTTTAACTACTACATTTTATTGTATGGTTATATAACAATAACCATTTTCATAGCCGATTATTTGAGTTTATAATGGCAACCATCATCACATCAGTGAACAATCTCATATTTATGTTATTATTTAATTGTAAAAATAATTTTAATATTTTATTTGAAATTATTTTAGATTTGCAGTAAATTTGCAAAAATTTTTATATACCTTTCACTCAACTTGTCTTAATGTTAACATTTCACCTAACCACAGTACAAGTATCAGAACCAAGAAATTAACATTAGTACAATATTACCAAACTACAGAATTTCTTCAAATTTCTATATTATTTTACACTAACAATCTTTTTATTTTCCATGATTTTATCCCAGATTATTTTCTATTTCATTCATTCTATATTTATTAATTGAATTCTGAGAATATAAGCTATTCTTTTGCCCCTGTATTTTATTTAATTATATATTTATATCAATATTGACTCATGAACATTGGATATATATTTTATTGTATGAGTTCTATTTAACATTATTATTATTTTTGCTATTTAAATTGTATTGTTACAGCTTTGGCAACTTAGAGGTCTTATAGATCAGTACCTGTGCTTCTGCTTTTAAAAAATGCTCCATTCTTTTTTTACCATAATTCCTTACTTTTCTTATACCACAAGTTGCTCTAAGATCATCTTGTGCTTTCTCTGCCCCAGCCTTGGAATCAACAAGTTCTCCAAGAAATTCTGGTTCCATTTGTTGGATAATCATATTTTAAAAATAAAATATTGGTGCTAGATGTGCAAAGATATTTAATAGGCATGTATATATTACTGGAAATGAAATTGTGGACTCCGAAGAGAATGAATCTTTTCAATTTCATTAGATATTGTCAAATTGCTAAACAAAGTGGTCTTTTGATTCTTTCAGAAGTATGTAAAGATTTTGTTTGTTCTACAGTTTCAACATTTCTTGACATTATCAAATCTTAAAAAAAAATCACCAATGTAATGGGTGTGAAATAATGTTGCATTGTTACTTTTCCCCTTGATATCTAATAAGGTACATAATAACCATATGATTTCTATTTTTTATGCATTGTCTTTAAATATTTTTGCCAACATTTTCATTACATTGTTTGGCTTTTCCTTATTGATTTGCAAGCATTCCCTGTATATCCCAGTTACGAATATTTGTTAATGTGTTAGGATTGGGATTATTCAACTAAGAGAAAGACATTTTAACAATGCCTTGATTTAACTATAAATTTACTTCTCTTTTATGACAAGAAGTCTGAAACTGATACTAAGGAGCTGGTATGGTAGCTTCTAAATAAAATAAAGACTCTAAGCTTCTATTTTCTTCCATTTTCTTCATCATATGATTTATATCAGCAGAGATATTTCATAGTCTAATATGGCTATTGGAATTCTAACTCTCCAAATTATATTCTGGGAAACAGAAATAGCAATTAAGGAACAAAAGACTTAAACACTTCATAAAGTAGATTTCATAAGAATTTCTTACAATTTTCCTTTTTACACACTACAGACTGGAACTGACCAGATGGCTACCCCTAGATACAATGGAAGCTGAGAGAGGTAGACTTGTATTTTGAGTGGTAAGCTACCCACTAAAAATCAGATTTCTCACACCATAGTGTAAACTATTTGTAGATACTGGAATAAACAATCAACAGTCTTTTCCACAATTATGTGTATACTCTATCAGTTACCTATTTATAATAAACTACTTGAAAGTTTAGTAGCTTAAAGCAAAAACCATATATTTAGCTCACGGTTCTTTGAGCTCGTGATTTAGGCTGTGGTCAATTTAGAAGTTCTTTTAACTTGGGCTGAGGTTTCTTAAGCATTGTGATCAGCAATGAATTATCTAGAAAACTCTGCTTCTTAGGGTATGCTACCTATTCTGAAGCTCTTTAGCTTTCCTTCATGTGAGCGCTTATCCTCCACCTGCACTATTGGGCTCTTTCACACATCAATGTCAGGCTTCCTAGAAAATGAGTGGAAGGTCATTTGAAGCCTAGGCTCAGACAGCAAATCATCACTTCTGCCTCACTCTATCAGACAATAACCTCATTCACACGGTCAAACCAGATTTAACTCTTCATTTGAAGAGCTGCAGAATCACATTGCTAGAGGATGAACATGGATAATTGCAGCTATTTTAACAATCACCCTACTCTAATCATGCAGTGGTTGCTGAAAATTAGGCATGTTATAATCCCCCCCAATTTGCTTTAGATTAACATACCATTGCCTTTATATGTTTTTGGATTTTTTTAGTAATTAACTTGCTTCTCCCTCTCTTGGCCCAGGAAAGTTTACACACACACACACACACACACACACACACACACACACACACACATTTTTGTTGGCAGAGTTGCATGTTTGGCAAATTGTCAAACAATATGAAGTATAAAACCTGTGCTGTATCATTTATGTAATGTATATTTGTGCAAGTTATTATAATCACTTTCTAGGAAAAAATAATAAAACAATAACAAAAATGATTAGGTACAGAATCACTTCATTATGGGTATAGTAGAGCTTAGATTAAAATTCTTAGCAGATTAAAACAGTAAGAATCATTTGAAAATGTAACTCTAAATTAGCTAGATGGCTTCAGTGACATTTCAAAATGTCACCTTGAACAAGTTCAAGAAAAGTGGTTAATTCCTAGAATAGTTGTCTAATGAGTTGATCAATATGCTAGTATATTTACCTTTAAGTTCCGGCAAAGAACCACAAGGCAGTTCTTCTCTGCTTTGTTTCAACTGGCTAGATAGACTGTACATTTTAGAAATGAGGGCTTCTAGGAAAAGCCATTAATCTGGGAGAGTCACTTTTTTAAACAACCGTCAGGGTTTTTCCTATCCGCCTGCTAATTCTTTCTTTTGCTTTTTACTATTTAGTGATTTGTACAAATCCAATTGTATGGATTTCAAATATAATACATTTCAGAAAATTAACAAGACTGGAAATAAGCTCATGATGAGTCTGCTGAGGTGAAAGTTATGACACTGCTTCTTCCTTTAAAAAACAATATATACATACATACATACTTGCAAATAGAATATAAGAAGTAAAAATATTAAGGTATTGCATTAGATTGAATGACAAAATGCCTTTCCAAAAAATGGTTTTGAATCACTTCCAAGGAGAAATTATAATGTTAGTTACCCATAAAGCTGACTAGAATCTTCTCCTGTTTTCCAACAGTTTTTACTACACAAAAGAATTGACAATCTTTGGACTGAGAACTGCTATCAAATCATTGCTGATGTCAATCACAATTTTCAATTTAATTTCTTATCATCTATTGTCCCATGGTTACCACATATTTTTATATGTTTGCTGAATTTTTATCTTAGATATTTAATACATTAGAGGAAAAGAGACCAATTTGAAGTTTTACTCTTGTATGTTTTTCTTGTTTAAAAGACTACCAATGATCACCAAAAATGTTGCATAATTATATGATCCATAACTTATAAGTAAGCTTTCTTTTTTCTTTTATTTTAAACACAATAGATCAAATTCTATTTCCAACCAAAGGTGAAAGCCCTGTCATGCACTAACTTTCTATTGCTGTAATCTCTGTCATACTGTGATGTATGATCTATGTAATATACATATATATGTGTGTATATGTATATACAGAGAGAGAGAGAGAATGTCAAGAGCTGCAATCACATAAAACAAGAGTCTAAAGCACACATGAACAATGAATCTTGTTAAAATGAAGAAATGTTTCATGGTGCTCTACCCATCAGTAAACTCATTTTACAATGAGAAATTGATATAAAGTTTTCATAAATCCTAGTGAAGAAAAAACATTTCCAGCTAATCAAATTAGCTACTTAAATTGCTGAAACAACTTAATTGAAATTGAATCAAGTACTTTGCATAAATCATACCATCAAATGTTTCTCTTGGAATCTATTTAGTTGTGATTCATATAAAAAATAAGCACTCAAAGATATTAACACAAACTAGGCCTCTGAAACTCATTG
>NW_011888860.1:5382971-5413169 GCF_000151845.1 Pteropus vampyrus | reverse complement strand
TATATAATTCTTTTATTTAGTCAATGAAAAACATCTATTCAGTACCTATTATGCATTTGTACCATTTTAGGTGCTGAAGTTACAGCAGTGAGGAGAACAAGACAAAAATCTCCTGACATCATGAGCTTACATTCCAGTGGTAGAGGTGACCAATGAGCTAAGAAAATAAATCAAACAAATCAAGGATACTTAATGATACATGCTAGAGAGAAACTGCAGCAGATAACTACGACCTGAAATAATAATAAGTTTCATACATTTGTTTAATACAACCAAGGAAGACCTCAATGAGAAAGTGACTTTTGACTAAAGACCTGAAAAAGATGAGTGAATTAGTCACGTAGATGAAGAAATAGAAAATTAAAAATGAGATGAATGTGTATCTGCCCTGACCAAGAGAAGTCAAGGAGAGGCATGTGGCCAAAGCAAAGTAAGCAAAGCAGAATGACTGAGAGTGAAGAGTGCTTGGGATGCCAGAGGTGACAGTAGCCAGATAATGTGGAACTCAGCAAGTTTTTTAGCTTTTACTTTGAAGCCTTTGGAGGACTTTGAGCAGAGGGGAGACAAAATCAATTCAAAATCATTGTGACATTATTTGTCTGCTTCTCTGCTAAGGATAGACAACAGGGGCTTAGTCCCAAGCAGAAGCAGGAATTTTAATTAGTTTGTTGCTCAGTTTTTTGTTTTTTGTTTTTTTCATTAATTTCTTTGCTTTTTCCATACTTTATTTGCTATGGATATAAAATCAATTTACATAATTTTCTGACTTTAAATAATTTTTAAGTATGAAGGAAAACCATTAATTCAACAAATTATATGCAATTGATTATCTTATAGAACAGAATGGTACTTAAATTAAGAAAGAAGATTAATGACGCTAATGGCTTTCTCATTTTAAATACATTTGGAGGGATCATTTTGAAGGTGAAGCACCTTCTATATGACACCTTCAACTGGAGTTCTGTTAAATCCTCTCTTATGTCTTCTACTAGTTTATAAACACAAGAGAGAACAAAGTTCTGAAACTGAACTGCATATTTTTGACATGCTGTTGAGTCCTACTCTAGTCCTTGGACAAACCACTAAAAATAAACGAACCATGCTCTGAATTTCCAGTCACCAAAGTCTATGTTAACCTATATTATTTTAAGCCACATCTTCATAGAATACATGTTCATTGCCTTTATTAAAGCTAAATTTTGATATGTTCTTTTATTGCTTAATAATACAGATCAGTAGTTTCCAAATGGGCTCAGGAAGAACTAAGGATTTCATGGAACTTCCTTCAAGGATTTGTCTGATGAAGATTACAAAGGTGAGCAAAACAGCTCTTAAATATGTTTTACATGCTTATTTTCCACAATAAGTTGCCACAGAAATGTATGAAATGGTAAATCTAATATGATCTTATGGGGTTCCAGGAAATCTTTCCAAGTGAAATGAAATCTAAGTTGATAGTAAAGTTATGAGCAATGAGATTCATTTTTAATATTTAGTTTCCCAGCATAAAGAAATATGAAAAGTTCTGCAATGTACATATTACTAATGTAAATTGTACCCTTTCTTAATGGTCTAGTTCTCTTTCTACTCTGCCCCTACTCTACCTTCTCTAAGGCTATTGCCACATTACATAAGCCTTCACTCTCAGCTTCCTTCTCCATCAAATATGGATTTTTGACTAAATTATTATCTGTGAGCTGATTTATAAAAGCAAAATTCTATAATTCACTTTTTCCAGAGGTGGCAAAGCAATGGGCTCACATGATCCCACATTTAGGTTAACCTGGTATTATTTACATTTTTAATAAAAAATGAGAAATGGTCTCAGACTATGGGAAGTATTGCACTGAAAAATGTTCTGGCTTTAAATAATCTAAATGTATTTTATATAGTATAGCCACTGTCTCTTGGATATTAGGCAGAGAAACAGATATGATGGCTCCTATAAATCACAAGAAAATTTTTCCATGAATGATGATTGACCTAAAGCTTGAAGATAATTTTATAACTGAGAAATATAATTGCCTATGTACTCTAAAAAGTATTTGAATAACTTATGTAAAGAAATTCTGATTCATAAAATGCCTCTGGGTAACAAATATATGACAAATAAGTAATTGAATATTCTAAAAAGCAATATTAAAATAATACTCTTGTGACTCATTGTTATGGGAATTACTACTCAATTGATAATAGTGTATACTCTGTTTTTTGTAGATTATGATTTAGAAAAGTAAAGGAATTTTATTCTACAGGTTTCAACTACAGTCCTAAGAAGAGATAACATCGTAAAACATCTGTAAAGAAATGTCTGTACAAATACATAACAACCTAAATCAATGACATAAAGAAAACAAAATTGTTTCATAGTTTTAACTTTTTCATTTAAGTCCATGATATATTTTGAGTAAATCTTTGTGTAAGATGTGAGAATGAGGTCAAGATTCATATTATGTATATAAATATCCACTTGCTTCAACACCATTGGTAGGATTGCTTTTGCATCTTTGTCCAAAGTCATTTGGGCAAGAGTTCTGGTTTCAGCCCAGACATGTAAAGAGCTTAGATGTTGTTGCTTTGTCCTTCTGGCAAAGCAAAACAAAGCAACAAAACCTTCAACATGCTAAAAATCAAAGGCTTTTTTAAGACTTCTCAAAGAAATGAGGTTTCAGAGGAACCATCAAACTGAAATCTAGAAATCAAGTGGCATAACCAACATTTACTTATCTAGGATACAATCTAGTAGAGACATAAACTTGTACTAACACTAAAGTGATATTTTTGATGAATTCCTGGAGGACGAGTGTGGATTATCTTGAGAAATTACTGTATGCTGCAAGTCTCTTGAGTTTTAACTGGGAACCCAACCAGGTCTTCGCAGCGACATCCAAGAACAATCCCCTCATAGTAGTGGTGGAAGAGGAAAGAGAAATCACTGTGATATGTTCAGAGTATTTCCTATAGCAAAGGCTTACTCTCCAGGGAAAACGGCTTTACTGAGTTTTATCCAAGCTGGAAAAGGGCATTCCTCCCATTCTAGGCCCCTAGCTATCTCACTTAAGAGGTGAAGGAAGCTATACCACTAGAAAAACACTTTAGATTGTTACAGTCCAGATGAAATACCCACAAAAAGATTGAAATTTAATCACATAATTTTGGAAGACTTCTATTCCATAGCTAACTACTGTATCCACAGGGCTCCAGTATAATAACAGTGGATTATAGTTGAAAATGCTGTAAGACTCACATTTTATCTAAGCAAGAGTATTTAGGAAAACTCAAAGTCAAGAACGAAGAGTAAAAAAAGGACAACAGAGAAATATGAAATTTCTGTCACCTACAGCTTCATCAAACATTAAACACAGCCTACATCTTAGCTAGGTTAATATAAAACCTCACATGAAATGACTATTTACATTAGTTTCTGTAACCAAAACATCAGGCCTGACTTTCAAAAAAGTTACAAGACATGCAAAGAAGCAAGGAAAAAAAATCATGATGTGAAGAGAAAAAGCAAAAATAAGAAGCAATCTCAGATGTGACACAAATTTTTGCATTATCAAACAGGTAATTTAAAAGAGCTATGATTAGTATGTTAAAGACACTACTAGAAAAAAAGTGGACAATGCGAATGCATAAATGAATAATATAAACAGCTAGAAATTTGAAGAAAAAGCAAAAGGAGACTCTAGAAATACAAAGAAAAAACATTTTAATACAAATAAAAATTCCCTTAGTTGGGCTTATCAGTAGATTGTACATGACTGAAGAAAGAATCAGTAGACTTGATGGTGTATAGACACTTCTCAAACTGAAATGCAAGAGTAAAATGAAAAAGAAAAACAAAACAAATGAATAAACAGAGCAGAACATCTAAGATATGTGCATGATTTCTTTTTTATAATGTTTTTTAAATTTTAAATTTTTATTTTTTACAATTGTTGACATACAATATTATGTTAGTTTCAGGTGTACAGCACAGTGATTAGACATTGATATAACTTATGAAGTGATCACCCACTAAATCCAGGACCTACCTGACATCATACATAGTTATTACAATACTACTGACTATATTCCTCATGCATTCCCTCTATATCCCCACGACTATTTTATAACTACCAGTTTTTACCTTTTAATCCCCTTCCCTTTCACCCATCAACTCACTCAAATTATGATAAACATCAAAATGCTCTCTGTACCTATGAGCTTGTTTCTGTTGTTTGTTTGTTTATCTTGTTCTCTAGATTCCACATAAGATGTTTGTCTTTCCCTCTATATCCCCACGACTATTTTATAACTACCAGTTTTTACCTTTTAATCCCCTTCCCTTTCACCCATCAACTCACCCAAATTATGATAAACATCAAAATGCTCTCTGTACCTATGAACTTGTTTCTGTTGTTTGTTTGTTTATCTTGTTCTCTAGATTCCACATAAGATGTTTGTCTTTCCCTGACTTACTCTACTCAGTACAATATCCTCTGGGTCCATCCATGTTGTGGCAGATGGAAAGATGCCATTCTTTTTCACGGGTAAGTAATAATCCATTGTATATATGTACCACCTCTTCTTTATCAATTCATCTATTCATGGACACCCAGGAAGCCTTCATATCTTGGCTACTGTAAATAATGCTGCAATGAACATATGGATTCACATGTCTCTTCAAAGTAAAGTTTGGGGTTGCTTCAGATATATACCCAGAAGTGGTATAATTGGGTCCTTTTTTGTTATAGCTTTGTTTTATAGCCTGTTTTGTCTGATATAAGTATTGCTACCCCAGCTTGTCTTTGTTTGTTACCATTTTCATGAAATATCTTTTTTTCATCTCTTTACTTTTAGACTGTATATTTCGATCTGAAGTGAGTCACTTGTAGGCAGCATAAGTAAGGATCTTGTTTTCTTATCCATTCAGCCACCCTATCTTTTAATTGAGACATTTAATCCATTTACAGTAATTGTTGCTAGATATGTAGTTATTGCCATTTTATTATTCATATTTTTTATCTTTTTTCATCTTCTTCTTAAAGAAGTCTCTCTAACATTTCCTGTAATACTGGCTTGGTGGTGATGAGCTCCTTTAGTTTTTTCTTGTCTGAGAAGCTCTTTCTCCATCCTTTGATTCCAAATGATAGCTTTGTTGAGTAAAGTAATCTTGATTGTAGGACCTTGCTTTTCAACACTGAATATTTCTTGCCAATCCCTCTGGCCTGCAAAGTTTCTGTTGAGAAATCACCTGACAGTCTTATGGGAGCTCCTTTGTAGGTAACTAACTGCTTTCCTCTTGCTGCTTTTAAGATTCTCTTTTTGTCTTTAACCTTTGGCATTTTAATTATGATGTGTCTTGGTGTGGGCCTGTTAGGATTCATTTTGTTTGGGATTCTCTGTGATTCCTGGGCTTGTATGTCCATTTCCTTCACCAGGATAAGTTTTCAGTCTTTATTTCTCAAAATATGTTTTCAATTCCTTGCCCTCTCTCTTCTCCTTCTGGTACCCATATAATGTGAATATTGGTGTGCTTGATGCCATCCCAGAGGCCCCTTAAACAGTCCTCATCTTTTCGTATTCTTTTTTATTATTCTGATTGGATGTTTTTTGCTACCTTATCCTCTAAATCTCTGATTCAACCCTTTACTTCACCTAATGTTTTAATTCCTTCTAAGGTATTCTTCGTCGCAGATATTGTATTTTTCATTTCTTACTGGTTCCCTTTTATGTTTTCCATCTCTGTTTTTATATTTTTTATCTCTTTGTTAAAGTTCTTACTTAATTCATCTACTCTTCCACTAAGTTCCTTGAGCATCCTCATAACAATGTTTTGAACTCTGCATCTGAGAGATTGCTGGTCTCCATTTTTTTTAGGTCTTTTTCTGGAGGTTTGTTCTGTTCTTTCATTTGGAATGTTTCTTTGTCTCCTCATTTTAGCTGCCTCCCTGTGTTTGTTTCTGTATATTAGGTAAGGCTGCTATGTCTCCTCGCCTTATATAGTAAGTGTGCTGTGAGTCCCAAAGGCAGTCTTCCCTGGTCACTTGAGCCAGGTGCTCCAGGTATCTCCCTTCTATGGGTTTTGTGTACCCTCTTATAGTTGAGCCTTTGTCGCTGTTTGCTAGTCAATGAGAGGGATTGACCTGTAGGCTGATTGGTTGTCATGACTAGCCATGACCAGTGGAGGAGCCATTGTGCAGAGGCTGATCCTACAGAGCAGGGCTCACTTTAGCAGGGCTCTGGTGACTGCCTTGGCTGTCCTTTGGGTGTGTCATCCTCAGATCTGACCCTGAGTGGTGCTCCAGCTCAAACTAAAGCCAGACACTGAGAGTGCAAGCAAGGCCTTCTGGGAGGGGCCCTGCCACAGGCCAAGTTTAGCTACAGCCTGTGCCCTGCATAGGATTACCTGGCATGAGCCACCAAGCATTCTAAAGATGGCCCTCACCTATGCTGGGCCTGGAATTGCCTTGAAAGGCCAAGCCACAAACTGAGGCCAGCTGTCATTAGTGCCAGGCTTGGGGCTGCTCAACAAGAGGTATGGGGCATGCTGAGGCCAAATGTTGCTTATTTAGGTTTTGTGAACCTCTGAGAGATTTTAGGAAAGTCTGCAACATGAGCCAAGACATGCCATTTATATGGAAAATCCACTGGAAGCAGCTTGGGTAGGCCCACATGTTGGAAGGAGTCGGATCTCAGGGAATCACCTGGGCAGGGTGAACAGTGTTAGCTATGATGATGGAGACTCAGGTATGGTGCTTAAGCCAGGCTGAGGAGGAACAAATGCCCTCTGATGGCACTTTTGTCTGGGAAAAAGCCATTTCTCCTACTCTCACCCTGAAACCAGACAATTTAGTTTCTCCCCATATGTCCCTGGCACTTTTCGAGCTGCTGCTCCAGCACTGGAGCTCAGAGCAAGTGAGTTTATCAGCAGTTAGTTCACATGAAGGCCCTTTAAAAGGAACATCTTTGACACCCTCAGTCCTTCATCTCACTCAGCCACAATCTCTGCTGGTTTTCACAGCCAGAAGTGGTGGGGACTTCACTTCCTGGCACTGTACCTCTGAGCTGGGGAGCCTGGTGTGAGGCTGTGACCCCTCGCTTTTTCCAGTGAACCTCCACTGCCACATGAACATGTGGGACTGGCCCATTTCACATCTCCCTCCCTCCTACCAGTCTTGAAGTGGCCTCTTTTGTGTGTCGCTGTTGTAAGACTTCTGTTCAGCCAGACTCCAGGTGACTCCCAATGAAGGCTATTCTGTAGTTTAGTTGTAACTTTGATGTGGTTGTGAGAGGAGGCAAGTACAGCATTTACCTACTCCACCATCTTGACTGGAAGCATCTGAATTCTAAATGTGTGCATGATTTCAGAAGATATAAAATATGTATAATTGGAATACCAGAAGAGAAAAAAGAAAGAACAGAGTTGAAGAAATATTTGAAGAAATAATGGCCAAGAATTTTCAAAATTAACAGCATGCAAATCTTACACATGACTTACTAGGTTTACATATAGGTATAACATTTTTATAGACAATGCAAATGACATTGATTTTTTAAATTTTGATTTTCACATTTTCATTTCTAGGTTACTGAAATATAATTGAGTTTTGTATATTTATTTTGTATCCTATGACATTAATGAACTCGCCTATTAGAGCTAGTAATTTAATTTTTTTGTAGAATCTTTGATTTCTTTGTAGACAATCATGTTATTTATAAATAGGATTAGCTTTAAAAAAATTTATATCCCTTTTGTTTACTCTCCCCTCCCATTTCATTGACTAGAAATTCTAGAACCAATGAAAGGGGTTAGATCAGACATTCTTGTCTTCTTGACAATAGTAGTAGAGAAGTATTTGATCTTTTACCATTAAGTATAAATTTTGCCTTTTGTGGCAATATCTTTTAATTTCAAAATGAAAACTACTTTATTCTTCATTTAAAAATCCATACTAATGATCTTCCCAAGCTATCAGAAAGCTGTGCTAAATCAGTTTTCCTGCAGCTATGCTAAAAGTTTATGCCCCTTTGTAGCTTACATTTTTTCTCTCTGGTGTAAAGATGGAAAATGTCACATACTCTCTTGTGCCTTTTCCTCACAGATTAAGTCCTAAGAACAAGAATTTTATCTAAAACTGATTTCACTTAACTTTTTTTTGTATTTGGTCCAGTCTATAGAGTCAGAGATCTGTAAATATTTTTGCTGAGTTTTCCAATTACAAGCTGAGTTCTCAAGCATTACTTGCAGCTTCAGTTGCTTCACTCAATGCCCTGAAACTACCTTTATTTTTGACAACCTCATCCCTGGATAGGTGGCTCTAATGTTGGTGTAGTCTACTTCCTGCTGCTGGTTGAAGTCTGCTTCTGAATGGAGTGTTAGCAGAACACTATTTCTGAGATTTAAACTTGGTAATTTCATAGCTACGAGCAAATATGTAAGTCTGGGCAAAGATTATTCACTCTGATTGCTGCCAAAATGGTTATATTTGTTTTGGATTTGGAACCAAATGATATTTTAGATGGCCGAACAGCTTAATATGGTTGATTGTAGGGAAGTTTCTTCATGCAGGCACATGGCTACTATGTGCCTTGCCTAATCTCAAGTTTGAGATGTTAATCAGGCTTCTGCTACTGCTCTGTTGGTTTCAATATCCCTGAGCTTTCTCTGTATATTAGAATCTCTCCCAGGTTAAAATTTAGGCAAATTTCTTTTTGCCATCCTATTACCTCTCATCCCAGGCCAAAACTCAATAAAATCCAAGTTCTAGGCTACTTTAAGGTGAATCTGACTTCAGTTATGAAATTCCATTTGATAAAGATAGATTATTTTATCTTTCAGTCACTCTAACTATCTTCGTTTAAAAAAATTATGCTTCTACTCTCATAATATCTGATATAATCCAAATTGTTAGTCAGGGCCAAACTGTATTGATTATGTTGATATTTCTAGTAGACTGGGCAACTTTACTTTCCAAACTTGTAGATTTCGATACATTTTTTTCTTTACATTTTACAGTGACCGTCAACAATGACCTGCACATTATAGATTCTGAAGTGTTTCCAAGAAACTCTCTGGCCCAGACTCTTACATTCAGGCAAGTAATATCCCACTAGTGCTCAATAATATAAATTCTTGTTAGTGAATGATTTTTGAGTTCTTAGTACTTCTTAATTCTCTTTTTTAACCACATGTCTAGACTTTTAAATGTTGCTATTGCTGGCATTATGCTATACCTGTAGAATCATCTGATGGGTATGACTGCCTCAGGCCACATTTGGGAGATTTTATATGGGAGAGTTCCTGATTGCAAAACCTGAGGGTATTTTCATGAAAAATATGTTCCCTTACTAAGTTGTGTCTAAAAGATAGACATTTCAAAGGTGGAGGAAAATAAATCTCCATGTAGCTCTCCCTAGTTTAATGCCATTCTTCCTGGATGATCTTTTATCCTGTGTGGTCATTATGCCTTAGAGCTATACCACCTCACAGCTATATTCTTTAACTTCTTGTTTCAGAACATTCAACTTTATCATTTCAAAAGCCTGGTAAGCATTTTGTGGCATAAGGTAAAGCAATATTTTGTTTTGTTTTGTTTTCTTTAACTCACTAATGTAGAGTACTGCCACAATAGTGCTCAACAATGATAGCTTGTGTTTAGTAGACATTCCAGAAATAAAGTAAAATATTAAATGACCTAAGGACCAATGACTTCAATATCAAATGCTAAAATAACAATTTTCCTGCTAGATATGTATTTGAATAGATATTTTGAGACTGAGGATTCCCTGGTACCTCTCAAATCCATTATTTACCCATTCCTAAAGTTAGAGTATGCTTCTTTAGGGTAGTGCTTTAAAATCATGATGATATCACTGAATTAATGTGATAATAATAAAAAACAATAATGATAGCTAACATGAATTTAGTGAGTGCTAGCTAGCAACTGTCAATAAAGCATTATTGGATTTGATGTTTATGACAGATTTATAAATATAAGAATCTTTCCTGGTGATTATTTCAGATACCACCTTTATAGAAAAGCAACACAAATTTACCTCAGTTTTACGAGATGAGCTTTGTTTCTCAAACTGTATCTTTAACATATCTTTGATGGCTAAGTTTCTATACCTAATTTGGATGAGAGTACAAAATGATGCTTGTTTTTCATTACATGTTTTGTTTGTTTGTTTGTTTCATTCTCTTTTTCTTTCTTTCTTTCTCTCTTTTGGTCAGTGTTTTATTTGTGGGTTGAATGGGGTGGGGTTGAAATAATTGTTTATTGATAAGGCCAACTCTCAAAGGAGTGGCTGCTGACTAGAAAAAGGAGGGTCTCGTCTCAAATACAAGTCAGCCCCAGTTAGAACTTTTATGGAAATATTAAAAAGGCATAAAGTTTAACAAAAGATTAAAAGAAGCAAAAGAATATAATTAACATTAGAAATAGATACATGATCTCATTTGTTTTCTCCTTTCTCAGTGTACAATACAAGAGGGCAGGGACTTTTATGAATTCCAGAATTTCCATATGTCTGTAACAATACCAAATACCAAGGATTCTTTCTGGAAACACAGAGATTTATCTGAATTGACATTTGGCTCAGATTGTGCATGTCAACATTTTCCAAGATGGAGTATATATCCTAGCCCATGTTGTCTTTCATTGACTCCTGTCTCTTTGGTCATTACCAACAAAATACTATAAAATATCTCAGTGTAGACTAACTCTGCTTCTTCACTTTAACAACATATAACTATTATGATTTCATTTGTTTTATAGGTTAGTGGGATATGCTACATCATCTATAAAAATCAGATTTGGTCAAATCTTCACCAATCAATTTGAGAGATGGAAAGCATCAAATCATAAATTGTTAGAGCTATAAGAACATGAGATCCAATCTAATCTGTCATTTATTTTACAGAGGTTGTCATTACTGTAGTCCAAGAACGGTAAAATGACTTTCTCATCTATGAATGCATACCTAATGTCGGTTTCATTGGTAATATGCCTGTTGTTTTGCATTCTGTATGTATGGGAATACATTCAATTTGGTACCATTAAAATAAGATTTTAAACAGTTATTTACTGATAAGTACAATAATTCACATTTTTTTATAAAGAATAAAATATTTTTAATTTACTACTATATTATACATGGGTATAATTATCCACATTATGCTGTGGTATTTAACATTAAACAGATTTTTATTTCCAATGATTCCTTGAAATGAACAGTTTGCTTCCTGTTGCTAAGGCAATGGTTTTTTTAGAGATGCAATGTAATACTGATGTCACGGTAAACTTTAAAGTCTGTCAACATCTTGAGATTAAGCAGTTTGTTCTAATCAAAATGAATTCAAAATTATTCTGAGCATGTATAAATGCAGTATCTTAACAACACATTTCTTCTGGTGAAGACATTAAAATATACATAAAATATTTTTAATATGTGCTTATATACAATTTATGTTTTTATAATTGTAGTTTGCTATAAGTTCAATTAAAAATTATGTTTAACAAAACAGGCAGTATTTATGGTTAAAACAAAAAAGCTAATTTAAGAATCGAGTGAATTTCATTCTGGTCTCAGTGTTATATTTTTGAAGAAAAGGTAAAAGCGAATAATGATATGATTTATTCTTTATTTCCCTAGTTCAAATTTTCTTAATGAAAATAAAAGACGTTTCGGATATTTGGAGAACAGACTATCTTAGAACAACAGCAGTAACCATTTTTTTCTAATTACAGCTCAACATGGGAAAAATGAAATTTATACTTCATAAGAAACACCTCCTATAAATTTATTAAAAACTATGTTTTGATTAGTAATTTTTATAAGCCACTAAATATTACTTTTTGACATTTGCGAGAAGTAGCAATATGGTAATAGCCGACTAATTCTTTAATTTTAAATTAGATCTAAGATATATCATGAAATGAACTGGCCTCTTTAAGATGTAGCTTATTTAATTGCTGGCATAGAGGTTTTTATAGTATTTGCTTATCTGAATGGATCTTTTTAAAGGGGTGAAGTATCTTCCTTTTATGATACCTAAAATGGTAGCACAGTGTCGTGGGTCCCAGTGGTTGAGTTAAAATAGTTTCAGGGACTACACAGATCCCTGCTATTCTGGATCTCCTACAATTACAACAGGACCATTGCCCTGAACCTAGAGAAATTGGACATTGGGCTGCATTTGTGGGAGACTTGAGAAAGAGTCATGAGCAACAGGAGCCAAGGCCCAGCTCTGTAACCATGGAAACTTCCCTTGAAGACCTTCCTTAAAGACCTAGAAATACCTTCTTTTTAGGGTTATAAATTAGCCCAAATCCTAGATCACAAAGTCCATAAAAAGCTGCTGGCCTAAACCAGCTACAAACACATGCACAAAAAGTACTGCCCATAACTTCAGCCTCATTGTACCATCATTATAATATCATGACTATGCATGGAAGTTCATAAATCTAATTATAACAGACTGAGTTCTAGGTACATAATGTGCACGAAGCAAAGTTATTGCCTAGTGTCAATCAGGTGTCAATCAAAATGACCTCACTTGCCAATCACCTAGGAATGCCTTTGGAACCACTTATTATGGCCCAAATATAAGGTAGACTTTCCCACTTCTGGTCCTTTCTGCCCTTTGGTGCTACCCTCCCTTTTTGCTCTTCTGGGTTTGGCTCCATTTTTGCCCTTTTGGGCTTTCATCCCTTTTTGGTGGCCTTTTGTGGCCTTTTTGCCCTTTCGTAGCCATTTTGGCCCCTTAGTGCTGGTTACAGTGCTGGGACCATGTGTCTCCTTGGGAGATTCTTTGTCTTTCTAAGATATACTTCTAATAAAATTATTAAATCTCAATGACCTCTGATTCTTCACTGCGTCATTTGAAGAAGAACTGAGGAAAAATGCTAACTACACATCTGTGCTGTCTTATACCTCTCCCTTCCCACTACCATTGGGGCCACACCAAACTCGAATCAGCCCCAACGGTGAAAATGTGTTTGGTCATTTACGGATTAGGTTGCAGTAAAACTTATGTATTTTTTTCCAAACTCAGAAAAATCTGGTATCTACTCATAATATTACCTAAGTTTTGGGAATCAAAAATCCTGAATTTGAGTTTGTATACTTGGATATATTTAATCCTGCTTTGTATAAAATTTTTAGTTTATACGTCTGGCTCTTGGGGCCACTGCAGATCTTACTTATACTTTTCTTAGGCTTTTGTCACATTTGACAGTACAAGGCATCAGAAAATATTCCTTTCTGTCCTGTCTGCAATATAATATTATAGAAATAATAAAATGATTTAGATGTCTCAATATGCTTGCATAGTATAATTGTTACTTTTGATTGGCAAGTGAGATCATTTTGATTGACACCTGGCTGCTGTGTAACTCTGCCTAGTGAGCATGTGTGTAACCAGAATTCAGTTTGTTATAATTAGATTAATGAACTGCCAGACATAAACATAGTATTATAATAACCTTCTACACAGACTTCTGTAACCAGATTAGGCCAACTAAGACTATGACCCTCCTTTCTTTTGTCTCTGGGGATACAGGAGAGATTCTCTAACTACCAATTGAGTGTTCTTTGGGTGGTCTCTAGGTTAGGTCCCTATTCCTTTGTTTTCTCTGTCGCTCATGCCTGACTAGCTACCCAACATAATGTCATATACATATCATGAGCATTATGTTTGTGTTGTAAAAATAGGGGAATTGTATATCTTATTTGTGTTGTATCAATAATTTTCTTAATATAGTTTTTATAGTTGAGGTGAGAGAGGTGTGTATGTTTATGTGTTGATACTATTGCTTTTATTCTTGGACAATTAGTAGAAGGTAAACATAATAACTAAATGGACTAATCAAATCAATTATGCATTATAAATTGCTATAAGAGTTATAGAATAATTGTTACAAATATGTATTCAATGACAATGTACATATAAAATCCATTTAAGAAAGACAAATTATATTTCCCAAACAATAGCCTTACTATTAGAAACATGAAATAATTCAGAATAATATGACCACTTCTGTATCTTTCCGCTTGAGTTAATACAAAATTTAGTCTACATGTTTTTCTCCCCAAATAATCATGTTCTGCTTGTAAACGTACTAAGGGACTTTAGAAACTGTCTTTTCTTTAAAGAAGGAAATTATTATTATTTTTTAATTACTGTAGCATTTGGATACTTGTAGGTTTAAGAACAAAATATAAAAGAAATAGTTAATTGCTTGGTAAATCTCTGCTGCTCCCTCACTGCCCTGGAAATCTCACTTTTGCTCTCAGAAAATTTGGCTGGAATGCTGCTGTCTGTTCATCTGCACTGCACTTTACCTTCTTCATGGTCTCTCTCTTCTGGAATCACTCTTCCTTTCCCTCTGCCTCAATATCAGGTTACAGTATAAACCATAGGGCTCAGAAAGTGACAGCTGAAGAAAACTTACTCTCATCAGACAGGCAGCTGGTTTGAATTCTTGTCGCTTACTAACCGGGTAACTATGGGTATGCCAAAAAACAAAAACAAAAACAAAACTTACCTGTAGGTAAACATTCTGGGGCAGAATGTTTGGCAAATAATTAAATGTAGTGAAAGATAAGCTGCAGTGATGATGATGACGATGATGATGATGATCTATGTATGGAGAGAAAAAGACCCCTAAGTAAATCAAAGGCTTGCAAAATCTTGGCATTAATTCCTGTGTGAAAGATTAAATTGAGAAAAACAAATTACTAAAAAACATTAAGAAAAAATCATTCTAGACTGATTTTAGACCAGAGTTTTCTTCGTATTCCAGAAAAGAACAGATACTGAATAATGCTACATAGATTAACAGAGATAAGGAGTTCTGCAAGCTTTTAATTAAGTTATTCCATTTATGGGAACAGTGCAGTATGGTGAAGACACTTAAATTTACCTAGGAGCTAAAAATCATTTTTATTTAGTGCCACACTATAACACAATATTTACCTGTTCTACAATGATGTCAGTCAATCTGTTGCCTTAAAAGTACATATGTTAAAATAGTCCTTGCCTTAATGATATTAGAATTACAGAATGTTGGGGGAAGAAAGTATATTTGGGTAAAAGCATGTCATGAGGAAAAAAATAAGAAAAAAGCTTTAAAATATTTTCAAATTAACAAAAAGAAAAAAGTTTTATGCTATAAAGATAGTTCTGTTTTTTAGTGTGCAATTCATTTTACTAATAAAGTTTTTATGTGCTTGCATACCAAACTAGTTACAATCAAAATGCATTTTGAATGACTACTAATAGCAAAAAGAAAAAGAATAACAAAAAAGATTATATAGCTAAAAACTAGCATTAGTATTCACAAAAACCAATAAAATCTAATAAAGATGAAATATATAGCTAGGCCAAATAAATTACAGATGCAGTACACATTGTTTTAGTGACAAAATAGTTACACTTTTCATTATAGGCCCATAAATATAAAATATAATTCTCTAAAGAACAAATTTTATTTAAATATTCTCTATGTGCTAAAATTGACATTTGAATTTTAACCCATTTTGAAGGCTACTGGAATTCATTTTAATTTGCTTTCTGAAAATATTTTTTCTTTTACATTAGGCTTTGAAGCCTGTTTCCACAGAAACAATTCCATCAAGTAAGTTTGAATTTTATTTTTAACATAAAATGGGTTTGACCATGGATCTTCCTATACTGGTATGAACAACCTAAAATAGCATACAAAACAATTTTAAATGCAGGCTGATGTTTACAATGTAACCCCTGTGGTCAGTAGCTAGAAAATTCATGAAATTGTCCTTTGGTGGTTTGTCTGTATAATTCTTAGATTAGAGGTTGCTATGACAATGCTCCTTTTTTCTTTCTTATTTTCTCCCTCCTTCCTTTCTTTTCTGTTTTAGTTTTCTATGGTTGCTGTAATAAATTACTACAAACTTGGTGGCTTAAAACAGTCCAAATTTATTTTCATTTACAGTTCTAGAAACAAAAGTCCTAAAATGGTTTCACTGAGCTATAGTCAAGGTGAGATCAGGCTTTTTTCCATCTGTAGGCTCTGAGGGAAAATTTTCCTTGGTTAAAGGCCACCTGCATTCCTTGACTGATGACTCCTTCCTTGCATTTTTTAACCACTTTCTTCTGTTGTCATTTCTACCAACTCACTGCTCTTACCCTGCCTCAGACTAGAACTCTTGTGACTGCATCCCACTGATAAACCAGGATAATCTCCCCATCTCATAATATGTAATTTACATCAGCAAAGGCACTTTGACATAAAAAGCAGCATTCACAGCTTCTAGGGATTAAAACCCTACTATACTTCCTTTCTTACTTTTTCCTCTGTACTTCAAGTTACTGTTTGCACAGAACAAAGACAGCATTGTTTGTAGTTTTAGTTAATGAATAAAGACAAGTAAAGCTTCTCACTACCAAAGAGGCAAATTCAAGGAAGGCGTGAAGACAACTGAGACGGTACATAGTTGCCAATGTCAACAAAAATACCAGATAACTGGTTCAGTACAGTTTTAGAGATGATGATAACAGATTTTTAAATTTGTATAATGCCTTAAATATTTGCATAGAATTACATGCAATACAACAATGAAGTGATATGATTATGCAGTTTTTCTGATCAGACTAAGTGCCTTACAGAAGCTTACACAAGCTGGGCAGTACACTAGGGCTTTGAGCAAAGAACCCAACTGCCTCCTTGTTCACGGATTTTTATCACTGCATTTAGAAGATCAAGCAATAAATAGTATAGGTTATGTCTTCTTTACCACTTGTGAGAATTACATTGTGCAAGTGAATATAACAATGCAATCTTTAGAAATATATGCTTTGTTTTCTCTCAGGATCTAAGTTATTATAATGCTTGGATTTCTGCATAATATGCCAAATTCCTCTTTACTCAAAAGAGCTTAGTTTTCGCTGTGCTTCCCTTGGATGTTTAAAAACAAAAATAAAAACAAAAAACCTTTATAGGTAAATATTTGATAATTCTCCAAATGTTTAACAAAAATAAAAATAAATTAATTATGATCCCACCACTCAGATAACTGTTTTTCTTTATTCTTGACATGCTTACTTCTTGTCTTCTTACTTCCTGTCTTCTATTTTTAAATAAATATATATATATTTTCTGCAAAACTAATAATATATTCTGATTTTTTTCTGTGACATTAGAAACTTAAAATGATTGTGTTTTCTTATTATATAACATTATTGTGCTAAATAATATTTTTGTGTGCACATTCAATTATTTTTAGAGTTTAAAACTAAAAGTAAAATCACATGCTCAAATATAATTAGCACTAAGATTCTATTTTCAAAGTGCTAACCATTATCCATTAGAATTCCTCCAGCAATTATCTGTAAATGCCCAATTCCTGAGCATTTTGTTAATATTAGATACGCAATCTTCAATGTTTTCCAATAAATGATACAAAGTGCTATTTCTTTGTTGTTATAATTTGCTCTTATTTGGTTAACATTAGGTTGAACTTTTTTATTTGCCATTTTATATCTGTTGTTATGAATTGTCTGCTCATATCCTTTGCACATATATCTGTTGAATTTTTAAATTAATATTATTAATTACTTTAATTAAACCTCTGCTATTCGGTGTAAAAAACTATTACATTGTAAATGTTAATGTCCACAGTTAAAAGCTCCTATTTTTTAATTTAAGAAAAAATACACTCCTCTTTGGTTGGTCTAGTTTTTGAGCTGACAAACTTTAAAGATTATGTGTTTATATTCTAAATATATTTTTGTTTTAAAATTTTTTATGCAATTACTATTAAGTGCTCTGACACTGCATGTGATTATATGAGAAAGGAAATGTATTTATACAAATATAGGCCACATGGATTATTATTATAGAAATAAAATATGGGATTCTTACAAAGTCTCTATGAGCTCAATGGTTTTGTTACCTCTAGGCTAGTTATAAACGGAATGGGAGCAATCTTTACCTTATCTTCAATTGTCCTATTAATCTTTCTTGAATCTCCTGCGAGATTCAGAGCCAGCCCCTTCCTTCAACACACACATACTTAATGTCCATGTTGCTATGTAAGCTTGATGGTTGGTCTGGGTCTTAGGAGCACAGGACTGACTCAAAGCACTTAAGATGTTACGCTTATAGTTTGGGGTATCCATTAAAAGCGCATGTGGAATAAGGTCCTTTCATAGATCTGGAAACTGTATATACCACTTCCCAAAGTGGACACCCTTGTCCCCTGAGCAAGTCGTCTCTTTATTCAAAAATCAATTAAAATGTCACTTTCTAAGGAAAGCCCTCTCTAATGCTCCTGACCAAGTCATGTTCTACTTCTGTTCTTTCTCAGAGCAAATTACATGTCTTCAAAGGGCTTCAACATTTTAATTGTAATATGTTAAATTTTGTTTGTCATTTGACTTGCTCACAAATATGCTTAACTCAAGGAAGGCTAAAGAAAGAATATTTGTTGAGTAAATAGAGAGCCTAATTTTGAGATACAGGATTCAATTTAACTACAACCCCATAGATTTTTCTTACCATGTTTTTCTAAAATTAGGCATTTCTGTCAAATGGACAGAATTCATTTATGTATGTAGCATAAGAAATTACAGTCTTTATAATAATTTTTGTAGTATGCAACTTTTTCATAGTAGCATTATTAAGCATTCAATAAAAATTAATATGAAACAAAAATAAAATATTTCATGAGAGCATCGAATAGGAAAAAAATAACTGATTTTTAACTCACTCTATATTGATAAAAATTATAAAGAAAAAACTTGATACACAAAGAAATAACTTTTAGATTAGGTAAGACATCTAATAATAGAAAAATTCAGTTTTATTAGAGCACTCGTTATCAGTATAGTAGAAAATTATGATTGGTTATTTTTTTTAGAAGTCTTTATTTCCTTTTCCTATTACAAAGGGTAAACTATGTAGTTCTTATTGGTCAAGAAAAATGAGTTTATTAGTAAACTTCTAATGTTTCACAGGAAACTGGCATTGAGAATGGTAGAAGAAAATAAGACTCAATTTTGAATATGACTTACTTGGAAATTGTTAGATTTTATTATATCCCCAAACATGTTAAATATTACCTCAGTGTGCACAAAAATATAATAGTTTTACATAAGATTTTAGGTCATTGAAACTTTCAAAGGAATAGAATCGAACCATTCATTTAATGAGCTGGAGTTTAATAACAGGTTTGTAACAAAATGGATTTATAAGTAAGATACATCTTGGTTTCACTCCTGGCTCCAACCAATAGTGGGTTTGTGAAGTTAGAAAAGTGAAATATGCCCATAAAATCTTAGTTTTCTGCGAATGGACAGAAAAATTAGATGTACTACAGAGTCTTGTTTTGGATTTTCAACGGATAAGGCTAAATGGTAAGCACACGGCCTAGGACAAAGACACTTAGAAAAATTAGCTTTAAGAAAGTGTCAAGATGTGTAAGACTTCTTTGGATTATAAGGTACTATTAATATATATGTAATACGATATTGGGTGCATTTTTAACTTAGCTACCACATGTTTTCTAATTTTAAAGTCATTGCTGGGTCTTTTTACTCTACAGTTGTTAATCTATTATTGATTTTTCACCTACATTCTCCAATGTAGAATTTTGGTATTTATTTTGCCTAAAATAATGTGCAATCTTCTATGTCATTGTCTTTGCTTATATTTCTATCCTCTTAGAAGACTTCTGTGTAGCCTTATGTTTTTAAAATGATTACATTCATAAAAATTGTGTTCATATACTTCTTTCAGAAATTTTTTTCTAAAATTTTATTAAAATAAGTGTTGTCTTGAAAAAAAAAAAAGTTTTTAAAAAAGCCACTAATTACACACCTAAGACATGAGTTTGGTAGTCTATTTTTTTCTACCTACCTATTTTTTCTTTTGATCTGAAAAATTTTAAAGACATTTATGATAACATTAATGTTTACTGCATAAGTATCACTAAAATCAAGTCAATTCAGTTGTAAACTAGTGTGTGCAGCCTCCAAGAATAATCTTGTTAATCAAGTGTTCATTTCTATCACAGACATTCAAGTTTTCAACTTAGAATATACCAAAATACACAAAAAAACAGATGTCTTGAAGACATTTCTTTGCTTGAGAAATTGTTTCAATATTTCGCATTATCTAAAGAAAATAGTATTAAATTGCCTTTGACAATTGACAGGAATTTAATCATTACTTTGTAGTGTAAAGCAGGGAATGCTTGTTTATAAAGAAATCTGTCTAATCAAATGTTATAAATAAAGATTTTATTATATTTTAATTTCTACTATCAGGCTTTGCCCTCCTACAAAATTTCTGTTACATGATTTTTCTATGCATGACCATATGATGCTTCTAACTAGTCTATAGGCAAATACAAATGTATGTATCACTTCTAGACTTGACATACTAACATTCAATATTAACTACACAAAATGGCGAAATGAATACTACAGTATTAGATGAATGAATTTTTGCTGAACATAAATTTACAGAAAGTAAAGGTTTAAATGCTTCTATATTTCACTAATGCCATTGTGTCTAATTTTGCATTTAAATAACATCCCATTAATATAATGCCTTACAAACTTACTCATATTCTGTTCTTTTGGAGAGCAAAAAGTAAATAGTTATGGACAATAATAATATTATTCAAGAACAGCAGGAAAGTGAAAAATTTATAATCAGTTTACCTTACAGCATGGTAAGAGAAGTAAAATGATTTTTATGTTGGTAGTTCATATGCATTACATTCTAGATTTTTAAGGCACTCTGATCAATTTAGAATTGGGTAAAGGCAATTAAGAAAATTGTGTTTATAAGTGAAGAATTAAGAAACAATTTAAAACAATCATTTGTCTTTCAGTATTATATTTGTTCAACAAAGTATTCCAAGCCAGTGAGTAAATGCAAGCTTGTGGTTTCATAAAGGGCTTTTTGAGGCTATGCTGGGAGACAAAGCATCCACAAAGAGCTTGACCAGGCCTTCTGCTTATATTTTGAAATCTGTTAGGAAGTATTTTGTTCCAATTTTATTGTTGGGTAAAAAAATTGTTTGTTTGGATTATTAGGTTCTCTGCAATAAAATATGTTCACTATTATCGGAAATAGACAAAGCTTGCATTTCGATTATCAAGTACAAATTTAAACAATTTTAATTTGCAAAAAATACCAATTATCATTTAAATTGATTATTTTTTATCTTTAAAATTCAATACAATATGCAGTTAATGAGTGTTTAAGTGCTCCAACATGTATTAGCATGAGTAAACAGTTAAATATAGTATTCACTCTTTAGAAAATTAATGAAAAATTAACATGATTAGTTCATAAAATTTGTTCTATTGTATACATGTCTTGCATACACATTTATCTAGTAGTGAGTAAGAGAAAATTTACATATACTGTTATCCTCAGTAGAGAATATTCTTTCTACTTATACTTCTTTGTCTAAGTTAGTCATCTTTAACATTGCCTTTAACACTACAGTATCATCTAAGTGTAAATAAAAATGTTTTAGATTTCATAAGAATAGAAATGTCTTATGAAGTTAAAATGTCTTAATTTTGTGATGGGCCTCAGGCGTCCAACGTGCTTTTCTATATTACATTATATAATCAAGAAAACATTAACTTTAATGGCTAATATTCCTAAAGGAAACGTAAAGAATGAACAAGACTCAGATTTATGACTTTATTAATTTTTCTTCTCAGCTAAATAGATTACACAATAAAATTAATAGAGTCAAAATAATTTGCATATAGTTAAATCAAATATGCGTTGACTGAAAAAATAAAACATGCATTAACTATAATATTGTCAATGTAAGGTCCAGAATCTGGTACAAAAAAGATGAAAATTTTTTGCCAACAAGATTTAGAAATAGAGATTAACTGAAACATTTTGGGAAGGGTAATAAATTTCACTTATCAGGAAAATAAGTGAAAGAAATTAAGATTTTTACTATTTTTACTTTCCCTCTCAGGAAGATTGAGAACTCATTAAAACAGTTTCTAGAACTCACTCTTCAAACATATACTCATTTTTCACCAAGTATTGTGAGACACTATTCTGGGTTCTGAGAACACTAAGGTAAAAAACTGTACAACTTTAATGAATAGACAATCTTTACGTAGTTTAATAAACACTAGGATTGGGAGATTTTGTGTTATACTATTGAAGCATGGGAAAAGAAGCCCCCACCAAGAATTAGGGTCAGCAAAGATACTCCATAAGAAATGACATAATATTTTAGACTTGTAGAGTGAATAGAGATTATTCTGATAAATTGTGAAGGATGAGAAGAAATGTTAGACTCAAAGAAAACAGGATCTACAAGAATATAGAAATAGATACTGTCTCATTCTTCTATGATATCCTCTTCAAGGCTAACATACTATCTCCCCTCCTGCTGAGAATTATCTACTGTTAAAGTCTCAATTCTATGTACCTCATCTGCCACACAGGTCTGCCTTACGTAAGGTTGTGCTGCCTCCCAAAGAACTGTTCATAGCTAATTACAGGTCAATGGGGAAATACAAATATCTAATCTCCTTGCTTCAGTTTGAAGGAAATCTAAAGCTACATTGCAGCCCCAGAGCTTTGCTTGTAATTGGCTGAAACTTCAGTTGCAACCACATTGTGGGTCAGCTTTTCTCTCTTTTTAAGTTTTTCTGGCCTTATCTCCTTACAGGTATATCCTCCTAGAACAGTCTCCAATGAACCACCAGCATACAACTCTCTACCTGAGTACCTGTTTCCAGAGTGCCCAATCTCAGATGAGTATAGAAGTAAAAGATAACATGACATCTTTGAGAAACTGAAAGATGGTTAACATGACTATGGATTAGAGAGTTAGAGAGAGGCAAAATGAGACTGGAAAAGCAAGTCTGAGTCAGACTATGTTTTGGAAATCTTGTTGAAAAGTTATCATAAAAACCATACGAAGTCATTGAAGAGTTTTAACAGAGAAATGACAGTCAGATTAGAATTTTATAATATCACTCTAGTTGCTGAATGGATAATGAATTAAAATAGGAAAAAGGTAAAGTCAGAGAGATCACTTTGGAAGTTGCAAAAGTATTCTTGTGAAAAGTGATGTTTAAAGTAGTATAGGAACAGCCAGGAAAAAGATAAAAGGATGAATTTGAGGTATACTTTGGAATTAAGATAGACAAGAATGAACGATTGGATGTGCAGACAGACTAAACATGTAATTTCAAATGAAGCTCATATTGTGGTATAGTTTAATGATGTTGCTATTTATGGAAATGGAGTAGCATCTGTTATCTTTGTAAGTCAAATTTTATTTTATTAAATCTAACACATACACACGTAATACCTTCCAAATATTAAAGGCATTGATAACTCTAGGACATGAATTCTAAGTGGTGGATTTGGGTATAAAAGCTTGAGAGAGGAGGATATTAAAGTAATAAGCAACTTGAAATTCCTTGAAAGGTATTTGGGAAAATGGATAGCAGATGAGAAGGATGATGTTGTACTATAGACATTAGAGATTGAATTGGACTAACAAAAAATATTTTTCTTGTATAACCTGGAATCTGGCAGATTTAAAATGTTAGCAGTAGCAGTTCCATAACTCTCCTGGCTTTGCGCTATGATTATTGGCTCATAGTTGCTGGATGACTGTTGCAGCATCAGAGATCACATTTGAGTTCAGAGATAATGTCTGGGGAAAGTACAAGAACTACTCCTGCTATTACTATCCTTTTATTTTATTATTATTAATTTTTAATCAAGAAAGCAAATACTTTCTTCCACAGAATTTCTCTTACATCTCCATACCAATAATTATTTTATGTGGCTATCTCCAATTGCAAGAGAGCAAATGCTTAGTTTTCTAATCTTTAATCATTGAGAATGACAAAGTGGGAAAGTGGTTGGGATTAGCATGGATTGAGTCAGCCATTTTACAGTATCTGCCCTTTGCATAGTAATAGTCAGCCCTTTGTATTTTGAACATCCAAAGATATTCTCTTCTTACATATATTCATTGCATTAAAAAAACTTTTACCTAAAAATCATTGAATTATGTCATCAAAATCGAGGTCCAAAATCATGGTTTAGCATCTAAAAATTAAAACAAACTGTTTGCCCAGACCACATAATATAAAAAGATAGAGGATGCTGGAATCTCAAATGGACCTTTGCTAAAAATTCTTTCCCTTAATCTGGTAAAATATATGTAAAGCCTTCTATCTCATCTGAACTCCTGATACGGCTGATCCTATAATATTAGTTTTAGCTTGAGTTATAGCATAGGCTGAATTTTGAGACTTTAAATCCAAAACTATGGGACTCTTATTCAACTTAGATTGCTAAAGACAGAGTGCTTTTTTTTTTTTTTTTTAATTAAAACAATATTGTGTGTGATCTCTGCTTTCAGACTAGCCCTTTCTTGTCTGGAAGTGATAAGAAATAACCCAAATACTCCAATATTCTATTTTTTGATAATTTTCACTACTTAAATAGCATTGGTCTGAGATGGCCTGGATTCAAGGCTGAAGCATGCTATATTTTGACCAAATATTTCACTTCATAATAAAAGTCACCAATATTTAGATCAAATCGGTTGGGTCTTCATTAACTCAAATTCTATCTTCTCCATTTAGTGTATTACATGCAACATCTTGTGGACATTGCATAAAGGTTTTGTATATATCCAGTTATATTTCTTCATAGGTTCTTAATTGTTTTGGTTGTTACATTAATAACATTTTTTCTATTTCTATTTTGTATTTGAACTTTTTTGTATATAATAAAGATAATGATATTTGATTTTTCATCTTATAATTGAACTTCTTGCTCAAATTGTTGATTTCAATAGTGTGGTCATTGGTTCTTTTAGGTTTTCCAGGTCTACTATAATATTCCCTACTAATAACACTCATGGAATATTTGTTTCCTAAGAAAAGAACTACTATAGTAATGCTGCTAAAATGGACTTCAAGTAGGAATGTATTTTTAAATGTATTTTTAAATACATTCCTACTTGAAGTCCATTTTCGCAGCATTACTATAGTAGGTTTCTTTATTATCATTTGTTTGGTAACTGTTCTTATTTTAAATTTTCATCTTCTGTCATTTTAGCTTGTATTGAGCTCTATTTTCTTTTTAAATACAATCTTAGAGTCTCTTCTTTTAATAGCTGAATTGATCTTTTTCCCACCTAGCGATATTACTAATAGTTCTGAATTTGTTTTTTTTTCTATTTTTATTAGTTTACTTTGTTTTTGTTTTTCTTTTTCTAAATTATTTTAAAATTATGAAGTTTCCTTATTTCCATTTTTCCTATATTATATTGAACAACAGAAAATATTTTATCACTTTTAAGACTCATATCATTTTAACATTTCTGAAGTTGAAATGTGTCTGTTTATTGATGGCATTATATGATTACCAGCAGTCAAATGGAAGTTATGACAGAGCTGTCCTTATCTTTTCGTGCATGACCTTTGTCAAATAATTGTATATTATCATTGCCTTAATTAAGTACTGTCTATCATTTGTATTGCATATGTTATATTCAGTTATCATTTAAAATAGCCACAAAAAATAGTATGATTCTCTGTTGAGATGTAAGGTTAATTTGGAAGTTAACATGGAAACTCATTAAGGAAATAGATTTTATATCAGTGAAGCATATATCTACTGTTGGAGCAAATAAAATGACTCCACACTTTCTTGCAGAATAACAACCAAGTGCTTTATGGGACCTAAAAAAGAAGAAACATGAATGTAGATTAAACTACCTTATACTTTGTAATTGAGATACATTAAAAAGACTATTTATCACATACCAAAAAAGAAAGCACCAACATCAAAAACTTGTAGGGTGGCTGTCAGAACCTTGGAAAGAAGTACTGAAGATAATGTTGCAGTATCAACCCTTATGCTGGCACGGAGTATGTTGTTAATAAGAAAAATGGTGGGGGAAGGCTCCCAATTAAAAAGTTATCTAAAAGAATGGGACTTTAATGGCTCCAATTTTAAAAAGTTATCTGAAAGATTTGGTCTTTGAATGCAAAAATATTTTAAGACAAAGATTTGTTTCTTACATTTTTCATTTTATGATTGTAATAGGAAAGTATGATATAATATACACACTTAAATAATTCTGAAATATTTTCAGTATATATTAGTAATCGTTTTAAGATATAAGAATGTATTATGTCATTGAAAGCATATTTTTTCTTTATGAATCATATACAAAATATCATTCGCCTTAAAATTAATGACATAGTTTTGATGATTTACTCTTCGAATAATAACACTTACATGTTTAATAGTCCTTTGTACACTTTTCTAAGAAATTGCAGAGTTAATCTAATAAATAAAGTGTAAATATAGAAACAGAGGCAAAAAAATGACTATTTGATGAACATTACATTTTTAAAAGTTATAATTATATAAGTTTAAGAAAGTTAAAATAGATTTTACAATTGTACAGAAGTAGCTGTGCATTTTGATGTTTGTTTTGTTAAAACAACAACAATCCTTTTCTACCATAAATGAGTTGGTAGATTTGGGTAGAAGGTATAGGTTGAGAGTCCTATTATGAGCCATCTACTAAGAAAACTTTTGTACATGAGATGAGTAATAAAATTCTCTGTGCTTTTCAACTGTTGTTTCCCAAACAGGGATTATTTCATGCAGTTAATATTCCGCTTGTACTGGAAGTAAGCTGGTTGTATATTTGACTTGAGGGACAGGTTTTTACTTGTATCCTCTAACAAAAAATAATTCTATTTTTCAATTGAAATTCATGACAACCCCTGACTTACCTACAATAAAAAATCTGTGGGACAAGAGGTCCCATCTAGGAAACATCATATTAGGCCCTGTTATACATCTTTTCTTTTCCCCTAACTTCAGAATTATTAATCACTTTCTTCAATCATATAATGGAAAATGCTTACAAGATATAAAACAATTTCTCACTACTTATTATTTAACTGTATAGATTAGGACTTAAAAATAAATTTTCATAACCTTCTAAAATCAATTCAAGTTTATTCTTAATAATGCTTTTCTCACTTGCATTCTAAGTTCACAGCATTTTCCAAGCTACATACTCTGTGAGTAATAACCTTTCTATTAAATAGTAACTCTTTCAATTCAGAACAACTCATATTAGAGTTACATTGGAAGGACCAGATGAAACTTGAAAGGATTTTCCATTTTAGTATACAATAAAGCCTTCCCAACACAGCAGAGTTCTACAATGATATCAAATATTCCATAAGGGGAGAAAAAATCTTTAATATACATGTTACTCCATCACAGGAAAATTGAAGTAATCAAGGTTATATGGCTCAGATGAGACCTAATGTTCAAACAAGGGAAGTCAAAAAAATGGATGGCGGCAATTGTGAAACTAAAGCCATATTGGGTAAAGTTATAGCCTCCTAATGTTACTCTTCAAATGAATGAAGACATTACGGTTTTATAACTGGTAGTGCAAATCTGAATAAGTGTGTAGTATATAAACAAAACATATACACACCTACAAATTTATATATATGCAAATATATTTTTGTTATTACATATATAATGTATATATGCAATAGGTTGTTTTATACACAAAATACTCATACACATATAATGACAATACATATGTGTGTTTTCATCTGCCATTCCTTCTGTTAATGATTGCTTTATTGCTTACAAAGCACTTTTATATCTTGCAACTTAGTGTTCACAAGAGCTATTATTATTACGTTATTATAAATATAGATGAGAAGACAGAGTGATTATGAAAAAAAACAAGAAATAACAATGATGAAGAGACTAATGTGCTTTGATTCTGTTCTTTCTACTATATTGCTAATATTTATTATTGTAGAGGGCGTGAGAATTGCTCTCTGATAAAATTCATTAGAGGCAGACAATGAGTGTGGTACACAAAATTTTATGACCTCTAAGACTCCCACTCCCTGTGAACATGCTCTGTGTGATCTCTGAACTTTGAGTGAGAATGAGACTTATAAGTGAGATATGTGGTACATTATGTTGCAGATAAAATATTTCACATGTAAATTTAGTCTTGAATAAATTGACTTTGAGTTAAGTAAAGAGAAATTATCCTAGGTGAGCCTGACCTAATCAGTTGAAATCTTAAAAGAGGTCAGAAAGATTCAAAGTGAGAGACATTCTGGCTAGTCTTGAAGATTCTGGCCTTGGAGAAGAAAACAATTATATTGTCAACTGGAGTTAAGAGTTGTCTCTAGTCAATAGCCAACAAGAAAATGGGGACTTCAGTGTTATAACAACCACAAAGAACTAAATTATACATGTAACAATAAGCTTGGAAGAAGACCCAAAGCCTCTGGATTCTAGTTGGTGAGGTTTTGAAGACAGGACTCAGCTAATCTGTACCCAGGTTCCTTTTCACAGAAACTACAGGATAATACATCTGTCTCATTTTAAACAACTAAATTTTGATAATTTGTTATTATTATTCAGCAATAAAAACTAATTGAATTGGTTAAGTTCTGCATGTTTGTTACATATGTGTAAAGAGTGATATGTGTGTGCATGCATATGCAGGTATGTGTGTGTCTAAATCTCCACATGTTTAATAAAAAAACCACCATTATGTATTGATACAAATATCTCAGCTTTTCGGGTACATTCATTTCTGAAGAAATTTGGAGTTTTCAATCCATTTCCATTGTGCTGGGGCACCATGAATAATTTATTGCACATTTTCTGTACAAAAGTCTCATCACATTTGTCATTTCTTTGAAGTAAATTGTGAATCAAAGCGAGAATTTCTCAGAGAAATAACCCCAAAGGTTTGTGTGTGTGTGTAAATTGACGTCACTGGAAAGTTCACTGAATACTTTTTGAAACAATGGTTATTTACCACAATTTTTTGATATTTGAAATCTAGTTTATTCTTTAGAAGTGAAAGAATGATCCACAGCCATGCTACCCTGAACAAGCCCGATCCCGTCTGATCTCGGAAGCTAAGCAGGGTCAGGCCTCGTTAGTACTTGGATAGGACACCACCTAGGAAGACCAGGTGCTGTAGGCATAAAAAATAAAAAAAAAAATAAGGGATTATAAACTGACAAGTTCCTTGCAATCTGTGAAGTCAACTAAGGGTTGCCTCATCTAAAAAATATAAATAAATAAATGAAAATAGAAGTTAAATACACACATAAAATATAAAGTATGAGGCAGATAAGGGGTCAATAGGCCAGATTATTCATCTTTATGCTATGAATTAGGCATTAAATGATCAATGAAGGAGTATCTATGGTTATGAATGGTCAACCCTTCATCTTCATGGGACATCGTAGGCAATATACCTCCAGATTTATGGAAGTTGAGCTAATAAAAAATGGAGAATGTTAGCGATGGGCTAACTAGTAGTAGATGCAAAGGCAGTAGTGATTCTATCACTTTAGCTCTGTGTTTTAACATATCCTAGAAAGTGTCAGTGGTGAATCTCATCTAAACAGATGCATTTTTATCCTTTTTAGTAGTCAGACAACAAAACACTGTTGAAGAGGTTTTTATAACTACAGTCCTTTGAGGAAGAATGCGTAGAACAATAGAGTTTGAGTTTTGAAAAGGCAGAATCTGTGTCATGGTCATCTTTCCATCTCCAGCACTGAGCATGGTGTTTGTCTGACACAGAGTAATTTCTTGAAGTGATTTTTTTCTTCTGTATTGAGATAATAACAAATGAATAAAAGAATGCAAAACTAATGCACAAAAGGATAAATAAAAAATATAGTATCCTTGTTCCTATTATATCAAGTGAAATTCGAAACTCTTTCATGCTAAGGAATTCCATGATACTAACTCTACACCTAATCACATATCTTATATCACTTTAAAAAATATTTATCTGTTTTACTTTGTATTTTGAAAACAAGAAATGAAAACATAATTAAATTTTCATGTTATACCTTATTTGAGCAGATTTTAAAATTGATTTCAGATTTAGCAAAACTATCTATTTTCTTTGATAACTCTCACTAGTCTTTTTTATGTTAGAAGCTGAAAAAAATCTGGGAAGCAAAATTACTTTTCTCTTTGGCATTTACTAAATTGTTTATGTAATAATATTCCAAACTAAAACTCTAGAAAACAGTAAGGAAACACCCAAAGATTTAGATAATTTCAGATTAAATAATATTTGCAAAAGAACCAATAT
>NW_011888860.1:5379225-5382146 GCF_000151845.1 Pteropus vampyrus | reverse complement strand
TCTCTATCTCTGTTGTATTTTCCTTTTCATAATCTGTTTCCCTTCTGCCAAAATAACAAAATTCTAAAAGTAGAATGAAATTAAAGAAAATAAAATTTTTCTTTCTTACTAGTCTTGAGCTAGTATTCAGTTATTTTTGTCTCTTCAATTTATAAAGCATTCGAAATACTTACATATTGTCATTAATTCCATTTTTTAATCATTTACTTCTTTCACTTTTGCAATCCGGCGTATGCTCCCATCTACTAATTAAACTCTTTTATGTAAGATAACTAATTAAAAATATACATATACTTATGTGTTTATGCATATTCTTTTAAAACCTCTTGGCCTCAGGGCAGTGGGAGACACTAACCATATTTCTAATTGGTTTAGGTTTTAATATTACAGCTCCACACTTGTATATTTACTACTCAATATTTTTACTTCATTTTGGAGAGAATATTTTTATCTTATCCAAAATGGAGAATTAATTGGGAGTTGCAAAATTTATACAAATGGGCATCAAACTTTATGCTTATAAAGCTGACCGGCGAATGAGACTTTAAGTACAAGGTTACAGTAGACTTTATAATATTATGCTGCTTAAGGATGTAGACTCCTCTCATTTAGGAACAGTCAGTACTCAACAATTGCAAGCCTCCTTGCCTGTAAAAAACCTGTCCATATCGAAGCAGTTCATATGTCTGTTCTGAGGATAGTTTGGTTCTCAAAAGTAGAGAAATAACCCTGTAAAGCTGGAAGACGTGTACAGAAAATAATACATTCAGTCAAGCTTTCAAAAGGAAGTCTGAAGAAATTAAAAAGTCATTTGTGTTCATTTCTCTTTTCTTGCTGTTCATGATTGTGTTCTGTTCAACATTTCTTGACTGTTGTCCTTCAATAATGCTTTATTCACTCTTTTGTTACTCTTTTTTATACTTGAGTAACATATATTTTAGAGAATATCAGATTTCTTTTCTTGGGTCTCAATTTTTTCTTTCTCCATTTTTTAGCTTAATTCATTATGAAGTTTAATCTATTTCTTCTCATCTTGAGGTCAAAGATCACACTATATTCATTTTCATGAAAACTTTAGCACCTATCCCAGGACTTTACCCATAATAAGTTTTAAGTATATGCTTGTTGAATTCAACTTGTAAAAACTTGATTAAATACAACATACATGTAAAGGTTCACTTATAAGGTCTGTGTCAAACTTTTAGGCTCTACTCCTAATCACCATTACTACTCTCTGTCCTAAATCTTAATCTAGGATAAGTTCCCCTAAATTGTGTTTCCTCAGTATCCAGTAATATAAATTGTACAACCATTAGACTGCAATCAGAAACCCAGATAGGTTTCCAGGGGTCAGGTTCCAAAGGTTATATTGAAGTGTTTGCTGCTCAATAAATATTTGTTGAACTGGATTTTAACTTATTTTAAAAGGATACTGATAATTAGAAATGTCTTAGAGTTTTAATTTACTGAGATGAAAAATGATGAAGATAGGGCAAATTTGGAAGGAAAAATTAGGAATTACGTCATGAGAATACTAAATTTAAGTTTTCTATGAGAAATTGTCGTAGAAATATTGAGTAGTGAATATACAAGTCTGGAATTCGAGAGAGAAGTCTGGGCTAGAGATAAAAAAAATTTAGAGATCATTAATGTATGGTTGTGAGATCACCAAAAAAATGCATATAGAGAAGAAAAGTGGCAGAATTACCACTGATCCCTGAGTTGTTCCAAAATTAAGATGTTCCATATAAGAGAGAAGAGGAGGAACCAGCAGAGGAGACTAAGAAGAAAATAAAGAGTGAGATAGAAAGAAAATCAAGAATGTGTGACATCAGGTCAAGTGAAAAGATGGTATCCAGGAATAATAATAATTCAAATATTATGGAAATTAAATAAGATAAAATATGAGAATTGACAATTAAGTTTAGCAACAATGGACCTTTTTGGTGACCTGGAAAAGATCTCATTATATTGTAGTGAAGAAAAAGTAGAAGAGTTATAGACAGTAAATACACATCACTCTTTAGAGGGGTTTTGGTGCAAAGGATAATACTTTGTACCAAAAAAGTGGTCAAAATAGCTTGGTCAAGAGAAAGTATGCATTTTTTTTAGGTTGGAAGAAATAATCTCACGTTTGTGTATTGCTCGGAATGATCAAATACAGAGCAATACACACATGTACATATACAATAACGTAAGAAAGGAGGAAAAAAATAATTGAAGCGATGCCTTTGAAAAGGGAACAGGGAAATTAAAGTGATGAGTGTCTATTGGCAATAAAAGATAAAATCTCTCCTGAAGCTGAAGGACTGGTGCAAGTCTGACAACAATTAGGTGGAAAAATATATCCCTCCTGCTCTTATAGGAAGTCCTACAAAATCATGTTGCAAGAGTGGAATATAATTCTATAACAAAGAAAGAGTAAAGAGAAAAACGATACTCTAATTGACCGCATCAGGTAATTTCTTTTATCAACCTATTAGATTATCTAGTTATCAAAGAGACAACTAGTCCATGGGATTTAGAATAAAAAAATTAAAATTTATTTAATAATTTTGTATTTATGTTTGGTTCATGTAACTTCCCTTCTAAACATGTAAAGTTATTTTTTTAAATTTAAACCAAATATATACACAGTAAATAGTTGAAAGTTTTACCATTAATATTTATTTTCGAACATCTGTGTGGGTATCACTGCTTATGTTAGGGAAAAAGTGAAATATGGGAGTTGAACTCCTAACCTCAAGAGCTTATATTCTAGTTATGCAAAAAGCTAGAACATAAAATATTTAGGTAACAATACAGGACTATATAAGAGTAATTACCAAAATACATGGTTGATGTAATAGGTGATTCAGTGTAGAGAGAAATATGTGGGCTGAAATTATCATATAAATTGTTCTGAATAAAGTAGAAATGGT
>NW_011888860.1:5372357-5379175 GCF_000151845.1 Pteropus vampyrus | reverse complement strand
CAGATAGGTTTCCAGGGGTCAGGTTCCAAAGGTTATATTGAAGTGTTTGCTGCTCAATAAATATTTGTTGAACTGGATTTTAACTTATTTTAAAAGGATACTGATAATTAGAAATGTCTTAGAGTTTTAATTTACTGAGATGAAAAATGATGAAGATAGGGCAAATTTGGAAGGAAAAATTAGGAATTACGTCATGAGAATACTAAATTTAAGTTTTCTATGAGAAATTGTCGTAGAAATATTGAGTAGTGAATATACAAGTCTGGAATTCGAGAGAGAAGTCTGGGCTAGAGATAAAAAAAATTTAGAGATCATTAATGTATGGTTGTGAGATCACCAAAAAAATGCATATAGAGAAGAAAAGTGGCAGAATTACCACTGATCCCTGAGTTGTTCCAAAATTAAGATGTTCCATATAAGAGAGAAGAGGAGGAACCAGCAGAGGAGACTAAGAAGAAAATAAAGAGTGAGATAGAAAGAAAATCAAGAATGTGTGACATCAGGTCAAGTGAAAAGATGGTATCCAGGAATAATAATAATTCAAATATTATGGAAATTAAATAAGATAAAATATGAGAATTGACAATTAAGTTTAGCAACAATGGACCTTTTTGGTGACCTGGAAAAGATCTCATTATATTGTAGTGAAGAAAAAGTAGAAGAGTTATAGACAGTAAATACACATCACTCTTTAGAGGGGTTTTGGTGCAAAGGATAATACTTTGTACCAAAAAAGTGGTCAAAATAGCTTGGTCAAGAGAAAGTATGCATTTTTTTTAGGTTGGAAGAAATAATCTCACGTTTGTGTATTGCTCGGAATGATCAAATACAGAGCAATACACACATGTACATATACAATAACGTAAGAAAGGAGGAAAAAAATAATTGAAGCGATGCCTTTGAAAAGGGAACAGGGAAATTAAAGTGATGAGTGTCTATTGGCAATAAAAGATAAAATCTCTCCTGAAGCTGAAGGACTGGTGCAAGTCTGACAACAATTAGGTGGAAAAATATATCCCTCCTGCTCTTATAGGAAGTCCTACAAAATCATGTTGCAAGAGTGGAATATAATTCTATAACAAAGAAAGAGTAAAGAGAAAAACGATACTCTAATTGACCGCATCAGGTAATTTCTTTTATCAACCTATTAGATTATCTAGTTATCAAAGAGACAACTAGTCCATGGGATTTAGAATAAAAAAATTAAAATTTATTTAATAATTTTGTATTTATGTTTGGTTCATGTAACTTCCCTTCTAAACATGTAAAGTTATTTTTTTAAATTTAAACCAAATATATACACAGTAAATAGTTGAAAGTTTTACCATTAATATTTATTTTCGAACATCTGTGTGGGTATCACTGCTTATGTTAGGGAAAAAGTGAAATATGGGAGTTGAACTCCTAACCTCAAGAGCTTATATTCTAGTTATGCAAAAAGCTAGAACATAAAATATTTAGGTAACAATACAGGACTATATAAGAGTAATTACCAAAATACATGGTTGATGTAATAGGTGATTCAGTGTAGAGAGAAATATGTGGGCTGAAATTATCATATAAATTGTTCTGAATAAAGTAGAAATGGTATTAAGCTTCAAAAAATTGAGTACCTATTTTGTACCAGTTCCTTTTAAATACTGAAGATGAATAAAAGAAAATTTATCTTATTAAGAAGCTTTTACTTTGGTGGGGAAGAGTTAAAAACACAAGTAATTATAAGAGAATATTTTAAATGTATGAAAAAATATGACAGAGATGTGTACAGATTAGGTTGGAGTAGTGAGGTGAGTGCAAGAGTCAAAAGGACAGACCTTGAAGGTTTCTAGAATATATGGCAATTTATATGGGGCATTTAAGTCTTCCTTGCTGAGTCTCCCAGAATGGATAGGAGTTAGCCAACTCTTTAGACTTGAGTCTGTCACTATTAATTAAAAAAAAAAAAAGTAAAATGGCGCAGGAAAACAAGATACATCTCTATGTATCTATGTATCTGTGTATCTTTGTATCTGTGTCTGTGTGTCTATCTGTCTACCTCTATCTACCATCTATCACCTATCTATCTATCATCTATCATCTATCTATCATCTATCTATGTAGACACTTACTGATATTTTTCTTTAGAGTGTATGAAAACATTTGCAAGGGTTCTATGGGAGGCATAACTGTAGAACAAGATCTAGAATTTCATGAATAGGAATAGGAGATTGGCCTTCCCACTGCTCCTCCTTCCATAAAACCATGCTATGTATATCTCATCAAGCCTTGGACATAGTCTTATTCAAACATACTTCTCAGAATATTAGGCTATCAATAGTTAAATATTGACATTAGGATCCATAAGCTATAATTAGAATAACCAATAGGCTGAAATTGTCTGTATTGATGGATAGTTAAATAAATCCTGAATTAAAGTAGCTAGAGGGGTTAAGAATTTCTCAAGCTGTTTCTATTGTTTTTGTTGCTGTTTTTTAAATCTCACTTTTGATATTTAACTGGTTCAATACTCAGTGAATAATAGAACCAATATTTGATTAAATTATGTGGAGATATCTATCTATGCATGTATATATCTATATATATGTGTATCTATATATCTTATATGTATATAGAGATATACAGCATATATATGTTTTATATATATATATATATAATGTTCCCTGGAAAGTATATAGAATGTATTCTATATTCTTGTGACTTAGTTACCCATTTCATATTAATTAAAAAAAAAAAAAACTGCTCAGTAAGACCAAACTTTGAGTATATTTACAACTTCTAAAGCAGTAATGTGAAATAACTAGTTAACAGTGTCAAATCTGAATACAAGGAAAGAAAAATAACACTCTCAGTTAAGCTATTGGCAAAAATCCATTTAATTGCATTTTAAGTCTTCTCAGAAACACTGAATTATGATGAAGTTATTTGAACTTTTGAGTTATTTACTAAAATAATACTTCACGTACATTTTCTTTCATGTAAAAACCTTAATGTATAAAACATAAATGGATATATGTGACAGTTATTTTGGCAGCAAGAACGAAGAATTGTAAATCTGTTAAAGGCTTTCAACTGAAAATCAGTTCTAGTTCCTAAATCTTCTACTACTATCTTTGCGTTTTTATCCAGGATTCAAAATAATTTTTGTAATGGCTTTCTGAAATACTTTGCAAAGAAACAGTGATACAGGAGATACGAGTTATTGCCAATTCAAATTATTAATTTTCTATATTAATTACTGATAAAGTGTTTTTCTAGAAGTAGGAGGTAAGTCTGCTCACTCAAACATGATATTGGCTAAAACCTTAAATTCTGATAAGTAGATTCTTCTCTAAAATAATATAAAGAGAAGTTCAGAGGGCATGATTCCTTCTGATTAAATTTGGACCTTATTTTTATACTTTTCACTTAATTAAGATTTATACTTTGGACAAGTACAATGATTTTATTTTAATCAATGATTTTAGTTTCTCAGAGTCCTTTTTAAAATCTCCCCTAATATTGTCTAGTACATTTTAATTATTGCCTTCCGAAATCTCTCTAGCTATAATGTTGATAGGTCTATCAGTCCATAAAAAACATTTGTTTATATACATTCTGTACTCCAACTCATTCTTAATTTAATTAAAAATGAAGCAAATTGAAAATAAATATTTTTACTAGGTTTGCATCTTAGTGTGAGGGAATACACACATTTTATTTTGACGGAAAGGGTTGTTTGTTAATCTAGATAGAATATCTGAGTTCCAGATTTCCATTGAAGTAACACAGTTCTCCCACTAACTCAGACTTATAAATTTCTCTTCTCTCTTACTTTAATCCAAAATACTATTACCAGGTCCGTTCACTTCTCTTTATATTCTCCAATTTTATCTTCTTACATTTCTACTACCTTGTTCAAGTCTATCAATGAAAATATGGATCATATCTGGTCTTCTAGTTTATGCTCTTGCTTTTATTCTGGCTGCTTGCAATCCATCTTGAATAGCACAGCTAGGTTAATATTTACATAACATTATGTTTTCATGTGTATCATGTCATCCTCCTGCCCAGAACACTTAAAAGATATCTCATATTTTACAAGATGCTCTTCAATTTCTTTAATATGTCACTAAATGTTGATAGTTTTATATTTACATTCTAACCTATATTGTTTACTATACTGAATTACTACATTATTAATCTGTGTCATTTGGATAATTATGTGTCATTTCAAAAATCAATTAAAAATAATAAAGTAATAATGAAAATGAGTATTTACACATTTCAGTCCAGGATTAGGTCTGGTTAACTAAACAGCATCTTCTGTACTTATATGCTCAATAAATAAATAATCAATCAATCAATAAAAATGGTATAAAATTGTTCCTATGTTAACATAGATTTTACCTCGTGACATCAACATTTTTTTAACTTTGGTATATTCCAACTTTTTGGAAATAAATCTATCTGGTAACTATGGGAAAAGAAACAAAAAACTTTCCAGGCTTAGTGGTCTTCAGGTTACACAAATATTGAAAAATATTTAAAATATTTTTTAAAAATGTATGAGGAGGTGCTGAGAATTAGATATAATAAAATATTCCTAAAACTTTAGAATAAAGTTTTTTTTCTTTGTACTTTCACAAGTTGGTAATTCAACATTTTATGGAATGCCAAAATTTAGTTTTAGAATTTATAAAAATAATAAATACACAAACATTTATTATATTTATTGTTAATTTATGTTATAAATATTATAAATTTCCTTTGAGTTTTATTTCTAGTGAATTTAACTTGAACAAAATCCATAATTGCTTTTTTTAAATTTTAAGAACTAATTAGATATATTTACTATTATCATCTTTATTTAGTCATTGAAACCCTAGTATTATTTCTTCTGTCTTGCATGAATGTGTTTTTTCTCTTAAACTGAGATAATGTTTAATGATTAATTATAAAATATATTTCATAATTAAATGCCAGATAGCCATATAGAAAATTTCAATCTAGAAATCATTGTTCATTAGTTGTATGATAATTGGTATTTGATATTTTAGAACTATAATTTTTAATTATGTGTAGAAGAAAGATGATAATTTACTTTAATTATTAAATAAAGCAACACAGATACACTGATTAAGAATGCTTAATAAATACTAAATTCTCGATAAATATTTTATTTTCTTCAATTCATGTTATAATTATATTCATAATAATTTGCAATTATTAATACCACCTAGTGTGGCTTTAACAAAATATGTCATGACATGATGAAAAGGTAGAAAAATATAAAACAGACACAGATATGACAAAAAGTTTGGAATTATCAGACAAGAAACATAAAATAAATATAATTAAGATGATTAGGACTCTAAGCAAAAAAGTAGACAGTGTACAAGAATAGATGGAGAATGTAAACAAATACAGAAATTTTAAGAAAATTCTGGAAATCCAAAGCACCATAATGGAAACAATAAATGCCTTTAGTTGGCTAATCAGAAGACTGGACACACCTGAGGAAGAAATCAGAAAATATGAAGATATGTCATTGTAAATTTCCCAAACTGAAATTTAGCAATGATCAAAATTAATGAAAAAAAGAACACAATATTCAAAACCTGTGGTGGGGGGGACAAAAGGGAAAAATAAAAAATATAAATTACAAGTATGATGAATAGAAAAGTTACAAATACTCTAAGTATCAATCTAACTATATCAATAACTTTAAACATAAATGGTCTAAGCATAACCATTAAAAGACAAAGATTGCCAAAGAGTAGTGTATAAATGAAGTATATGTGGTCTTCAAGAACCCCACTTTAAATATAAAGACACATATAGGTTAAAGGTAAAAGAATGAAGAAAGGTATACCATGCTAACACTAATCAAAAAAAAGCAGGAATAGTTTTATAATTTTCATTAAGACGGATTTCAGAACAATAAAACATCATAATAAAGAAAAACATTACACAAACATAAACTGATCAATTTTCCAAGAAGCCATACAATTCTTAACATGTATATATCTTAACACAGAACATCAAAATACATGTCAGGCAACAACTGACAGAAGAGCAAAGAGACATAGAAAAATTAAGCTATTAGACTTGGAGATTCAATATCTCTCTTTCAGTAATTGACATAATTACAGCTGTATTTTTAAAAGAAACTATGCAGGACAGAAGGATTTAGCAAAAAATATTCACTGTGATGAAAATCTAGTATCTTCAGTAAAGGCAAACATTAATAAGAATGTGGTTGATCTGAACAGCACCACTAATCAATTGGATCTAATTGACATTTATAGAACACTTCATCCAACAATAACAGAATACATATTTTTCTCAAGTTCACATGGAACATTTACAAGAGGCTGTGTCTGGGCCATAAACACAGAAACAACTTTAAAAGAATAATCATTCAAATTATGATCTCAGATCTTAATGAAATTAGTTATCAATAACAGAAATAAAGCTAGAAAATCTGAAAATATTTTGAGAATTAAACAACACACTTTTCAATCATACATGGACCAAAAAAAAAACCTTAAGAGAAAATTTTTTAAATATTTTGAACAAAATGAAACTGAATATATAAGTCAAATTATAGGAGCAGCAGTAGAGACACTTAAAAATAGCATAGATGATAGAGGCTTTGTTCATTCCTCTTGAGACCACATCAAAGTTGTGACAGAAATACGGAGCAAAAGGCAAGCAGAGTTGCCTGGGATCTAGATGAACAGAATCACTTCAACTAGGAAGAGAAATAAAAAATCCCCCTGCAATGGTAGGAGGTAGGAAGGGGTGAAGCGAGTCTGTCTGGACACCAGTGACTGAGT
>NW_011888860.1:5356968-5371327 GCF_000151845.1 Pteropus vampyrus | reverse complement strand
AGGTGGCCCTAGAGGGGTACAACCTGGGTCTAAAGTTGGCCTGCAGGTGGACCCCTCTCAGGACTATGCCACTGGACACCTACTACACAAAGTCATGATAATAAGACTGGGAGACTTAGGAGCTTTGCTTAGTACACAGAAACAGACACAGGAAGACAGCCAAAATGGGAAGATAAAGAAGAAGAAACCATATGAGAGAACGGAACAGAGATCCAAGAATAATGGAGTCAAGTAATCTAAGAGATCAAAAAAAGATGCTCAATGAATTTAGAGGAAGTGTAGATTAACTCAGTGAGAACTTTAAGAAAGAGATAAAAAACATAAAAATGAAAATGGAAATTATAAAAGGGAACCAGTCAGAGATAAAGAATACATTATTTGAGATGAAGAGTACATTAGAGGGAATCAATAGAGTGGATAAAGAAAAAGATCGAACCATTGATATAGAGAATGGGGAAGCCAAGGACACCCAATCAAAACAGCAAGAAAAAAAGCCAAGACTATAACAGTAATTTAAAAAGCTTATGGAACACAATTAAATGTGAAAACATCTGTGTTACAGGGGTACCTAAAGGAGAACAAGAAAATAAAGAGCTATTTGAAGAAATAATGATGGAATACTTCACTAACTCGGTGAAGGAAATATACATACAACCCCTGGAAGCTCAGAGAATCTCCCCCAAAAAATTATCAGAAAGAAGCCCACACCAATACACATCATAATCAAAATGCCAAAGGTTAAATACAAAGAGAGAACCTTAAAAGCAGCAAGAGAAAAGCAGTTAGTTACCTACAAGAGAGTATCCATTATATTGGCAGCTGTATTTTTAAAAGAAACTATGCAGGACAGAAGAGTTTGACAAAAAATATTCACCGTGATGAAAACCCAGGATCTACAACCAAGAATACTTTATCCAGCAAAGCTATCATTTAGAATCGAAGGATAGATAAAGAGTTTCCCAGACAAAATAAGCTAAAGGAATTTATCAACACAAAGCCAGTATTAAAGGAAGTGTTAGAGGGACTTCTTTAAGAAGAAAAAACATGTATCAAAAATATGAATGAAGAAACGTAATAACTACATTCTTATCAACAAGTACCTCAATTGGAAAAGAATTAAGCATTCCAACCAAAAGACAGGGTGGTTGAATGGATAAGAAAACAAGACTCCTACATATATTGTCTATAAGAGACTCAGTTCATATTAAGAGACACACACAGACTAAAAGCAAAGGGATGGAAAAAGATATAGCCCTGGGGACCCTGAGGATATTGCACTGAAGTAAGTAAGTCAGATTGAGAAAGACAAATAACATGATTTCGCATACATGTGGAATCTAAAGAAAAAATAAACAACAAAAATGGAAACAAACACATAGATACAGAGAATATTTTGAGAGCTACTAGATGGGAGGAGATTTGGGGCTATGGTGAAAAAAGGCAAAAGAACTAAGAAGGAAAAATGGTAGTTACAACATAGACATGGAGATATAAAATATAGCATAAAGAATAGTTTACAATGGTGTAATAAATATGTAAGAGGAGGAGGTGTACTAGATTTAGTGGAGTGATCACCTTGTGAGTTATGCAGATCTCTAATCACTATGCTGTACAACTAAAACTAATATATTATTGTATGCCCACTGTAATTGAAAAAATCTCATTGAATTGTACAATATAAATATGAGCAACTAATTGTCGATTATATTTTAATAAAGCTGGAAAAAAATAAAGCAGTTCACACACAACCAGCAGGGAAAAAATTATAGAAGCAGCAAAAGTAGTGTTTAGCAATAAATTTATATCATTAAATGCATATATAAGAAATGAATAAAAATCTAAAATTAATAATCTAAGCTTTTACCTTAGAAAACTAGAGAAAGGAGTGCAATTTAAGCTTAAAACAAGCAGAAGAAATAATAAAAATTAGAGCAGAAATCAACGAAATTGAACATACTTATTCCATGGACATTAAAAAGATAATAAAGGTCTACTATAACAACCATATGTCCACAAACTTGATAATGTAGATGAAAAGGACTAACTTTTTGAAGACACAAACTACTAAAACAGAAGAAAAATAAAAAATCCGAAAAGTCCTATATCCATTATAGAAATTGAACCAATAATTACTAAATTCACAAAAAGGAATATAAGGCTAAAATTAATTATGTTGTATTCTACCAATCATATAAAAAAGAAATGATATCAATTCTGTAGAAGGTCTTCCATACATAGAAGCAGGAGGAACATTTCCAATCTTAATCTATGGGACAAACATTAGCCCAATATTAAAAACAGATAAAGGCATTATGAGACAGGAAAACTCCAAATGAATACTTTTCATGAATATAAATGCAAAATCCACGCAAAAAAATTAGCAAATTAAATCCAACAATGTATAAAACATTTATACAATGAGCAAATGGTGTTTATTCTAGGTATGTAAGGTGGGTCAACACCTAAAAATTAATGAACTAATATAATTCCCCATATCAATAGAATAAAGAAGAAAATTATATAATTATATCAATTGATTTGGAAAAAGCATTTGAAGAATTCAAACCCTATTTATAATTAAAAAATAAAACTCTCACTAAATTAGGAAGAGAGGGGAATTTCCACAGTTGTTAAAGAATGTTTACAATTAACCTACAGCTAACATCATACTTAATGGTAAGAACCTGTATAATGTCCTTCTAATATCAGAAACAAGGCTAAGATGTACCCTCTCACCATTCCTATTTAACATTATATTAGAAGTCTTAAGTAATACAATATGACCAGGAAAAAAAAAAAAAAGATATACAATTTGAGAAAGAAGAAATAAAACTGGCTTAGTTCATAGATGACATGTTTATGTAGGAAATCCCAAAGAATCAACAAAAATTCCTGGAACTAATAAGCAATTATATCAAGTTTTTGGATATAAGGTTAATGTACTAAAGTTAATTTTTTCTTTCTACCAACAATAATTAAATTAAAAACAAAGTATCACCTACTATAGCACCAAAATATGAAGTACTTAGGGATAAATCTAATAACATATGTACAGATTCTATATGTAGAAAAAAGTTATAATGAAATAGATCAAAGATTTAAATAAATGAAGGCATATTCCCATATTCTATGCTCATGGCTTAGACGAGTCACTGTTGTAAAGAAGTCAATTTTACACAAAATGATCTATAGATTGAAAATAATCCAATCAAAATCTCAGTAAGCAATTTAGTGTAAACAAACTGATTCTAGAATTATAAGGAAAGACAAAAAATGAAACAAATTAGCAAAAGGATAATGAAGGAAAAAAGTTGGAGGAACAACACAACCTGTACTAACCAAATTCAAAACTTCCTATAAATCTACAATAATTAAGATAACGTTCTGTCAATAAAAGAATAGACACATATGACAATGGAACAGAATAGAGAGCCCAGAAATAGACTTTCACAGAACAAAATCAACTGACTTTAACATGGGAAAGCAAAGGCAATGTGTGGACAGATGTTCTTTTCAATGGTGGTAAAACAACTGGAGATCCATATGTCGAAAAAGAAAAATAATATATATTGACACTGATGTTACAACATTCACAAAAATTAACTACCAATGGATCATAGATCTAAATGTAAAATGAAAAACTATAAGAAAAAGATAAATCTAGATGAACTCAGATTTAATGACGAGTTTTTGATCAAACACCAAAAGCAGGGTTATTGAAAGAAATAGATAGACTTTATGAAAATGAACAACTTTTGTTGTGGGAACGATGCTTGATAAGGGAATGAAAAGGTAAGCTACAGATTGGGAGAAAATATTTGCAAAACATATTTTATTTAAACAACTTGTATCCAGAATATATGAAGAACTCTTAATTTTCAACAATGCAAAAACAATCTAAATAAAAGGTAGGCAAAAGATTTGAAGAGACATCTCAACAATTAAGATATACAGATAGCATATGTAAAGATGCTCAGACATCCCACATGTTGGCAGGGATGTGGAACAAGTATTCTCACTCATTCCTGGTAGGAATGTAAAATGGTACAGCCACTTTGGAAGACAGTTTGGTAGTTCATTATAAAGCTAAACATATTCTTAGCATTGATTCAAAACTTGCTCTCTTAGGTATTTACCCAAATAAGTTGAAAATGTGTATCCCCCAAAAAGCCTAGTTGTAAATGTTTATAGCAATTGTATCCACAATTTCTCCAAATGGGTAGTAACCAAGATATCCCTCAGTAAGTGAATGAATAAACTGTGGTATATCAATTAAATGAATATTATTCAGTGATAAAAAGAAGTATCAAGCCACAAAAAAAGACATGGAAGATTTAATGAATGTAACTTGGTAAAAGAAACCAATCTGAAACCATTACAGTGACCTAAGGAATCTAATTTAGGATTACAGTGAACAAATGTGGCTAATTGAACCCAAATTTTTGTGAATTCTATAACTGCAGATTTTACTCTACTGTATTGCTATTAAAAAAAGGGGGGGAGGGTTAAATTCATCAGGAACTTATGGGCATTTTTTTTTCCTAAATTGAGGAAATCATATATTATAGTAGAAATAGAACTTGGAAATAAATTACTATGGGGTTGTCTCACACAGCTATAAGGATACCTCTGAGTTCTTTGAATTCTGATGTGACCTTCAGTACTTGTCTGGTTTCTACTTTGTATCTTTTAAGACCTAGCAAGATGACAGGGAACTATTTCTATTTACTTATATCCTTATCTTATATGCCCTTTCATCATTCGTTCTTGCTGAATAGCTAGCTGAAGAGAAGCCAACCTGAGAAGGGTATGGCAAATTTCCATTGAAATGTGAAAAATTTATTAAAACATGTATTAAATTGGTCTGGAGTAAATTGAATTATTTTAAATGAAAAACTAAAGATAGACACTGGGGAACTATAGATGAGTATGCATCATGTCCTTAGAAAGTAGGCTGTAGAATTTATAAGATTTAGAGCCCTGTATACTTTAGTAATCTTCCTACTTGAACTGCAAAACTATTTCTAAAAAGGAAAACATGCTTGTCTAATTTACCAGTATCATTAGAGGACATAAATAAATTCTGAAATGCTTAGATCTTAACGTTTCTTTGGCAATTTTCTATGAAAAGATAAATTTTGCATACACAGATATGAAACTGAGAATAATGTTTTACTACAGGAATCCCCTTGAGACATGGAAAACAGAAAAGGTAACATAAACTTTTATTAGTGTAATGCTGTGCAAGAGAAGTTTTATATGAGCCACATAAGTCATTTTGAATTTTTTAGTAACCATGTTAAGAAAAAGTAAAGAGAAACAGGTAAAATTATTTTAATGACATATTTTATATAACATTCTTTATATTCAAAATTTTATATTAAAATATCATTGTAAAAAGTATAAATGATACATTTCATGGTATTTTTTTATACTAAGTCTTTGAAATCTGGTATGGTTTTTGCAGAATATCTCTATTTCAACTAGCCATATTTTGTTTGCCTATTAGCCACATGTGGCTAGTTGTTGAGTATTGGAAAGTATAGACTTCTGGCAATGTGTCGAATAAGGGGAAAAAATATTTTAACCCACTGATTTCTCAGATACTTGGGGTAACACAACACATATCAAGCATTTGAGAACATATGTAAAGATGTAGTGAAATGTAAACTAACATCACATCTAAAGTTTCAAATGGACAAACACACACAAAAAAGCAGTTACTTGCTTAACTCATAATGTGATTTATTCTCTATAAAGGTATATGTATCATGTTCAGCTCATAGTTCTTAAAATATCTGTTGAATAAATAACTGAAAGACAATGGAAGAACCAACCTTTGTTATCTTGTTTCAGAATAGGTAGTCCCTACTCCAATATCTCATATTGGTTTAGACAAATATACCGCTTAAGCCATCCAAGCATGGAGACCTCTCCTGATTTTCTAACTTTAGCATAACCAAGAGTTAAGAAGATCTCTCCTGGTTAAGCTGACTGTGATCCTTAAGCTCCTGGACCTAGATTTTTTTTTTTTTTTTATCAATTTTCCCTATTTTCTGTTTAATACCATAAGGAAAATAAGAGGATAACAAATAAAGAATAAAAATAAATAAAAAAGAAGAAAGTGTTGATGAGTGAAAGGGTAATAAAAGAAAAGCAAAACGAAAAGAAATATAGAAAATTAGTAAAGCAAAAAGACAAAAGAGAAGAAAGGAAGGTGGGAGAAAATAAGGAGGACAGTCATCACAGTGAAACATCTCCAAATTTTCTGATAGAAAGGTCAGGTAAGTCCTTTTCTTTCTCTTGGAAAAGAATACACCAGTGTTTCCTTCCTCAATCCTTCCTGCTTCTCTCCTTAACCAAGCAGTCAATTTTTGACAAATTAAGCTGAATAGCGATTTTAAACATTATTAACTTTGTTTAAAGAGTTTAGTTTTCAGTTAATTTTACAGTAACATGGATGATTAGATCTTAACATTAGTAATAATGTAAGATAGGCAGTTATCTTTGTAGACTACTTTCTGTGGTTGTCTGCATAATGCATTATTGCAAATAATTAACAAATTAAAATTTACCTTGCATAATCAGGAAGTTCGAAGAAATGAAAACTCTCTGCCCCTAATAAGTTACTATACGTCACTGGATCTTGATTTTCTCATTTTTAAATTTGAAGATAATAAACTACTTCATAAGGATCTTGTGAGGCCAGATGAAATAATTTAAAGAATTTAAATACAGTGTCCAATACTGAGCGAGGGCTCAATGTTATTCAAATTATTAATGCAGAAAAGCAGGAATTGTTGGATGAAAGAAAGGATCATATCTACAGAACATTATCAAAAACATAAATATAGAGATGTCCCTAATAAAGCATGAGTACATTTTCATAGTAGGAGAGGGGCATAGTCTTTGTCTACTTAATAATTTATATCACTTCCTGCTTCATCAAGGATGTCCCTCAGTTCTGCTTTTGGAAAAATCTAGGTAACTGAGAAGAGCAATTTGAAAAGACCTGAATCACATCATCTTTAAAGGATTTTTGTTATTATTGTTGATGAAATTCTAAGAGTTGACTACTCTTGAAAAAATTCAGTCATCTCTCACACTAGAAACAGTGAGTCGTTTAAGAAGTCATACAGTGAAGTTATCAAATTCTATGACAGTCTACTCAATTTAAGGAACAAGGGGAAAGACCTGAGGGAACAAATAGAAGAGTAGACCAAGTAGGTCTAGTATGATATTCTAAATAATGATGAAAGATTTCATTGAAGTACTTACAATTACAGAGGGAAAGGATATTGTAAATTCTGAAATTTATCAAATTCTGAAAAATATTAAGGAGCTCCTAGCCACTTCAATCACTGCCACTCATAAGATAGATGATTATTGATACAGTTGTGTCCACTATTTACAGTTTCTAAGAATCTGTAATATGCATGCTGTATACTTTATTGCTCTATTAAAAAATGAGCCTCATTGTGCTGATGTTCTATGGTTGTTCTTCATTACCTGAAATGCTGCTCAAGGGTTTTATAGGTAACAATTATAGGTTCCCTGATCATATAATTATCACTGTTGGCAGATGATAAAGTGTCCTGTCTGTTGTGCATAAAATCTATTCTCATACTCTTAAAGATGTTCATTCTTAATTTGGAAGTAATTTTCTGTTTAATTTGTTAAATTTTTAAGAAAAAGCATGGCTATGAACATTTCATAGAGCATGTCTGGGTCACTTAACTGCAGAACAAATCATGTGAGAACTTAATACATTTTATGCAGTGGTTCTTTATTTGTAAATTCTCTTGTTAATGTAAGTGAAAAATTGATTGAAATCAACCAAACTTTGACTACTTGAAAAGAGGAGTCAAAGTAAAAAGGTAAATTGTTATTTCTCAAGACTATTAATTAAGAAAAGATAAGAATAATTATATTAAGCCTAGTGATTGCAAATTAACTAAATTACCAACCATCACGAAAATAAATTCCATATTTCTTTCCTTTAGAATTCTTTTCTTAAGAATTCTTAAGAATTCCTTCCTTTAAACGAATGTTTTTTTTATTTATTTCAGCTTTATATGTTTTGCTTAAGAAATATTTCCTTTCTGATGTTTTTAAAACATCCCTCATATATTTCCCAATATTTTTCATTCATTTAATCTTTATTAGGTAGATTTTGAAATATCAAAAAATAAAAAAATTTCCAAGAGATGACAGTTGTTCCATGCTTGTCTTCTACTTACTAAAATATTATACCTCCTAAGAAGTAGAAAAGCTATTAGATTTTACTTTTATGTTCCAAAGATTTCTTTGTAAATATATGTCAATACAAATGATACTACTGCCATGCCTTTTATACACAAATTGGAACATAGTTTTTGTACATTTTGTACATTCTTTTTAGTACAAATTCCAAGTCAGGGTAGAAATGTTTATAAATATCTAGGGTTCTAATATTTATATTTTTATTATAAAAAACAAATCCTCTGAAATCATTTATTAATCATTTTCACATTTTCCCATACATCTGGATGCCCATAACTCAGGTTTATATATTTATGCATTAGTCATTTTTCAAGTGGCACACATTAAATTATTATAGCTTTATTATACATTTCATGATTACAGGAAATTCTTGTTCATTCTTGTTTATTCTTTTATATATATTTTAAGACCAACTTAGCAAGTTCTGTGTGGGAAAACAATCTAAATAGAATTTTTACTAGAAAGAGGGAATTGCTATTTTTTATAATATTTGGTATTTCCACTTATAAAATATTATCTCTTCATTTTTATTCTTTTTTGAACTTCCATATTAATTTTTTCCATAACTTTGTGTTTATATTCTGTTAAATTTATATTTAATAGTTTTGAAGTTTGTTTTGCTCTTCATAATGAATATTTGGTTACATATTTGTCAATACTGAAGGAAAAAAATAGCTTTTTTTAGACTTTTAAACTGAGAAGGAAGAACTGAGGAAAATTGAGTCCCATTTAAAAATCTATGAAAGAATTAATATGATATTTAGTGAATCTTTTAATTATCATTATGGAAATGATTCATCCAAATCTTGATTTTATGACATTCTGTATTTGTCACCAAAAATTCAAGTATCACAAAAATAAAGGGTGAAGGTATTGCTAGAAAATAAAAGAGAATTAAGTGGCATACCAACAAGAAGTATAATGAAAGTACTTTATGGACCTTAGTTTGAACAAGTCAATAACAAAAAGACATCTTTGAAACAACTGGAAAAATCTAAGCATACATATTACATGGCATTAAAGAACTCTTAATGGCTTGCTAGTTTATTTAAACTTGTCTTTATTAGGTATACTAACAAAAAACCTCTAGGAGATGTGAATAGAGATTGTAATGTAGTTTTTTGGACATAGAAAAAACAAGAAACATGATTGGCAAAATATTAATAATTGTTGAAGCTAGATAAGAGGTACGTACATGAAATTAAACAGCTTGTTCTCTTTTTCTACATGTTTAAAATGTTTTCATAATAAAACAAAATTTTTTAGCAAAACTCTGCATTAAAATTTTAGGTGTCTTTAATTTTTTTCCCAACTAAAAGAATGAAATTGAGTATTGTCACCTATGTCCTACAAATATAGCTTTTATAAAAATAAATATCTGGACCCAAAACCCAATTTTAAAAAATAGGCAAAGAACATAAACAGATAGTAGGCAAAATATATATGTATATATATTTTATCTATATAAGAAACACTGTTGAAACCACAATATACATTTTCCTATGATGCTCAGTAGCAAATATTAGATATCATGTAATATTGGATACAACGGAGGGAGATGTATTCTAAAACATTGTTAGGCAAGGAGTAAATCATTCAATCTCTTTGGAGAGTAATTTAGGACTAAATTGTAGGAATTTACCAGACAGAATTGTGCATATGTGAAACACAACGTGTACAAAGATATCTGTGTGGACAATAATTGAAATAGAACAAAATTTAGAATAAATATATATTAATTAGTGAAAGACTGATGATTGTCGACTTGTATACAATAGAATAAAAAGTACCACTAAAAAAATATATATTATTATATATAATAATATGGACTAATTGTCAAGAGATGTTAAGTGAAAATGACAAGATAAAAACAATAAATTTGTGGAAAACAATGTGTGTGTGTGTGTGTGTGTGTGTGCGTGTGTTTCATGGTATTCTGAAGAAACTGTTGCGGGATGCAAAAGCTCTATTCCATGCTACTGAGATGATTGGGCCACTGACACTTTAACAAAATATTTAGAATTTTACCCATATGTTTTTATTTTTAATTTCTGGTGAAAAAATGGAAACATTAGCCTGAAAAAATATTACTTTTCTATAGAAAAAGAAGAATATGCTGTAGAAAAAGTGATTAAATTCTCTAAAATGCATATCATTTAAAAATTAATGATATTAATTGTTTCAAAGCTAATATCAATAAGTTACTCCCACTGTTCTTTTCTCAGCATGATGTTCCATAAAAGTCAGAAAAATATTTTATTGCTATTCCTATGAAAAAACCCAGGTTAATAAAGTATAGTTATATTTTTAAATTCCTTTATCCTAGATTTGTCATAAAATCTTCTCAGAGGTATGCAATGCAGCATAAAGACTGACTTACAGTTTGAGCTATTTAAATACATAACTATAGAACCCCTATTCAAAAAATAATATAATATCTAATAAAGTTTACTTTTGATTAAGTTTGGAAAATTAAATTTACTGATATCTTGGTGCTGTAAGCAATCAAGGGGAGTTTTCAAAGCTGTCTAGAAAACAGAATGTCACTATTTAAGATTGGGATTTCCTTGACATTTCATAATACCACACTAGTCACAGTAGGTATTTTCTTTAGTATTCATTACTTACATGTAAAATTTACTTTTTTATACATAGAAGAATGTGACTATCTGGTTCTTTGTCATTCTAAGAAAAATATTACTTCAAGAACTGCAACAATTAAAATGCTTCCCTAATTTGTATTTTATAAGTGGTTTATGATGCGGATATAGAAATCAAATGACACCCAATAAGTAGAGATATCAGAACACATCTGAGACTATGTACTTTCACAACTTGATACTTCTCTCACCTTGATTTTATAATATTTTGAAAAAAGTCTAAGAAAGAAACAAGAGGATAATTACCCATGAATAAATTAGTATGCAAAAAATGAAATAAAATGTATGTTCTTTTTGTTGAATTAAGTCAAATATTTTGAATAAAGTTAAAAGCTATTTACAAATTACAAATGGATAAAATTATATGCCCTGGTACTTATTTCATGATGGCCATTTCCGATTAGTTTCTTTGTGGTCAATATTAGGATAATGGATCACATTATTTATTAAATAAAGCCTGAAAAATTTCTAAATTGCAATTTTTTACTATGAATGAAAGAAACTTAATGTAGAGAAAATTTAATAACTAGCACATAGTTGTGTTTATTAAATGTTAAGCCAAGAACTAAGTAGACATTAGATATTTCACTAAACGCCTTATCCTAAATGTAACAAAAATGAAAAATATTAAGGCAATGTCTCACATTGCATGCCAAAGATATTCTTAAATTCTTCATGTGGTATTTATTTGGTACCTTAAAAGAGGATGATCTGTGAGAACAACCAAACAGACTATTTTGAAGAGAGATGCACCTATTTATAAGAAAAGGAAATCCTGGGTCAAGAGTTTGTGTCAGTGTAATCATTAAATTATAAATATCAAAGATACTGGCTTTAATCATAAACTGACTAGAGTAATTCTCCAACGTATGGAAATAAGATAATGTTCATGATTTAAGTTTTATCATGGTTTAATAAGCTACGTTTGAATTTTGAATTAAAAGTTTGAGTCAAAACAAACCTGGAAGTTATAATTACTAACGTAATAGCAGTCGTATACTTCGAATATTAGACATATCAGGGTGCGACATTGTTAACCTATAAATTGCATATCTGTTGAATTAAATCATTGTGTCCTGGTCTAAGTTTATCAATAACCAACGCTGTGGCTGACCCGTACTTTGTAGTTCTTATTATGATTGCAAAACACCCTTTAGCAATAACCATCAGGAAACTTAAAAAAAAAAAAAAAAGAAAAATGTTTATTACTTACAGGACCCAGAAATTACATGACACACCTGGAGGTCACCCCATGGGTTGTCAGATGGAGAGAGAAAGAGCAAGTATCTGCGTTCTGCTTTTATTGGCGTCAAAGGTGGGTGCCTAGGGTTTTGCGGGGTCTCTCTTTATTGGTGAATTGAAAACAGAAGAGCAGGAATTTAAAGCAAGGTATGAGGAAAAAAGTTGGGGTACCTAATTGGTGAGTTATTCAAAGCAATCAAGATATCTGAAACAAAGAAATCTCTGTGAGGGAAGGCAGCCTGGCTCATTAACTAGTCACGTGCTTGGCAATGAGTCAGTCTACCCTGAGATAGTCAGATAGTCATCCTTGAGGTTTATACCTCTTTGAAGTAGATGCCTCGGCAAACAAAGCTTAAGCCAGGCAATTCCATTACAAAAAAACAAACAAACAAACAAAAAAACACTGCTTTTTAGAACATAATATCAGAATTAAATGAAATAAATATAATATGTTTTCTTTCACTGGAAAATTTTAAAGACTCAGTAATTTCTATAATACTCTTAATCATCAAAGAAGTTTTAAAAGATCTTTACAAATTACATGTATCTAAACTAATATAATAAACCTTTACAGAAAACTGAATGTGCTAAAACTATAGTTCTTATTCTAGAAATTTGAACAAAATTTCAAGATTATTAATATATAATCTCTTTTTTAATGTAATTTGTATGTAAATATTTACCCAATTACTCCTTTGTTTATTCAACAGATATTCATTTTATAACTAATGTTTGAGGCCCATAACTGTCAGAAAGTGGGATGGAATATGTCTATAGACATTTTAAATGCTTTATTTCATTTATTCAACAAATACTTATTTAAAATCTATTATATGAGTGTATATGTATATATGGCATATGTGTCTTACTGGTTCCCTACTCAAGAGGATACAATCACTTAAAAATTGCCTAATAATTAAAACGTTGTTTCAGTGAGGCTAGATTTTTCTTCAATAGCAAAATTGCCCCAAGTCTCAATGACTTAAAACCACATAAGTTTATTTCTTGTGATTATTCTACATGTTCATTGTCAGCTGTGGATGTTATTCGATATTATTATTGGACTATACCCTAGGACTCAGGCTGACAAAGCAGCTACACTCTCAAATATCCCTAATTGCTTTGGCAGAAGAGGAAAAAAAGGAACAAAATAAATAATTTCCAATAGACAGTTTATCTATATTAGAGTCACCAAGTTATGTGTGGTTCATACAAAGATGAGAAAGTTGTAGGAAAAATAGTTCTTACAAGTTCTTCTGAAAAAATCAGCGGTCAAAATTCTTCCACATTTGATAAGGTATGGAATTTAGGGAGAATTCAGTGAAGTAAAGTCTTAGTGGTTGCCGATTTGATGTCTAAAACCACTTTGAAAATGACACATTTGGGGACAATGAAAATAATCAAAACAATTATTGAACAACATGAAGAACTCATGACTTAAACTCAAAATCTAATGTAACTTTAAAATAACCACACTGATTTCTTAAATTAGCCAAATTCCACATTGTGTTATGCCTTCTGAAACATTGATATCTGAATTTTAAAGATGCTTGTTCTTCAGTTTAATCTGCATAATGGAATGAGTAAAACATAATTTGTAGGAATTGACTGAATATTTTAGTATTAACGTGTAAGTTATCCCTACAAAGAATTTTGCTATATGTTCAAAGCAGTAAAGATTTCATTAAAGAAATCAATATTCACTCTTTGGTGAAACAGATTTCCTGAGACATAAGACGGGAAGTGTTTCAAATCTAGAGAATTCCTAAAGATCTCCTGTTGAAGCTTGAATTGCCCCAGAACTAATTCTGCAGCCTGAATAACCAGCCAAAATAATGTGCTTTTGTTCCTCTTTATATTCCAAGTGCTTTTGATAAGTCTGGCTGGAGGGGAGAATGAGGATGAATAGCTGGTTCTATAAAAATTTAATGCATTCCTCTACTTAAACATTTGCCCAGGCAAAAATTCAAATTCCATAACATATGACTAGGTACTATCACAAAATAACTTAAAAAATAGTTAAGTTAATATCAAATACATAGTTTTGTATGCATGAACACTCTGGCTGAAAACTAGTTCCCATAAAATTAATGACAAGAATATATAGAGAGAGAATGTATATAGAGAGAATACATATTCTGTATAAAACTAATATACATATTCTCTATATAAAAACTAATACGTATATTCTAGAA
>NW_011888860.1:5348420-5355848 GCF_000151845.1 Pteropus vampyrus | reverse complement strand
TTACTTATTTACTTATTTATTTACTTACTTATTTACTTATTTATTCATTCATTTTTATGGCTGAGTAATATTCCATTGAATATATGTACCACCTATTTTTTATCTATTCATACATTGATAGATACCCAGGTTGCTTCCATATCTTGGCTATTGTAAATACCACAGTGAACATATGGATACACATGTCCTTTCAAAGTAGAATTTTGGATTCTTCGGATAAATACTCAAAAATGGGATCACTGGGTCCTTCTTTGTCTTTTGTTGTAGCCTTTGTTTTAAAGTCTATTTTGTCTTGTATAAACATTGCTACTCTAGATTTTTTTTCATTTCAATTTTCATGAAATATCTTTTTTATTCCTTTGCTTTCTGTGTGTCTTTTGAACTGAAGTGAGTCTTTCGTAGGCAGAATACGTAAGGGTATTATTTTCTTATTCATTTAGCCATCCTAGTTTTTTGATTGAAGCAATTAATTCTTTTTTATTTGAAGTACTTGTTGATTGATAGATATGTAGTTATTGAGATTTTATTATTCATATTTTTGATACATATTGTTTTGCTCTTCTTAATGAAGTCCCTCCAACATTTCCTGTAATACTGGCTTGGTCGAGATGAACTCCTTTAGCTTCTTCTTGTCTGAGAAGCTCTTCCTCTGTCTTTCAATTCTGAATGATAGCTTTGCTGAGTAGAGTAATCTTGGTTGTAGGCCCTGTCTCTTCATCACTTTGAATATTTCCTGCCAATCTCTTTTGGCCTACAAAGTTTCTATTGAGAAATCAGCTGACATTCTTATGGGAGCTCCCTTGTAGGTAACTAACTGCTTTTCCTCGCTGCTTTAAGATTCTCTTTTTGTCTTTAACCTTTGGCATTTTAATTATGATGTGTCTTGGCGTGGGCCTGTTTGGGTTCATATTCTTTGGAACTCTGAGGTTCCTAGGTTTGTATGTCTATTTCTTTAACCAGATTAGAGAAGTTTTCTGTTGTTCTTTCTTGAAAAAGGTTTTCAAATACTTGCTCTCTCTTTTCTCCTTCTGGCACTCTTATGATGAGAATGTTGGTATACTTGACGTCATTCCAGAGGCCCCTTAAACTACCCTCATTTTTTTGATGTTGTTCTGATTGGGTGTCCTCCTCTACCTCATCTTCTAATTTGCTGCTTTGGTCCTCTGCTTTATCTAACCTATTGATTTCTTCTAACATATTCTTCATCTTAGATATTGTATTCTTCATTTCTGACTGGTTCCCTTTTATGTTTTCCATCCTCATTTTTATGTTTTCTATCTCTGTGTTAAAGTTCTCGCTGAGTTCATCTACTAAGTTCTCCTAAGTTCATTGAGCATCCTTATTACTAGTGTTTTGAATTCTACATTTGGCCATTTTGATGTTAAAATGTGCAGAAGCATGAGAAAGAGAAAGATTAGTTCATATCTACAAATTATTTTAAATGTGAAGCAGGTCAGGAATATGAAAATCAAAACTCCAAAAAGCAAATGGTAAAATTCACATATTATTTTTGTCACTATTCTGCTTATATTTTGAGAGATGAAGGTATCATTAGAAATGAAAAAGGTAGCAGAAGGTTAGCAAATAACAGCTACCCAATAGTTAAGTTACATTGAAAAAGTATGTCTCCTATATACAAGGCTTCTCTTGTAAGAAAAGAATTTTACTGTAAGCATAAATAGTAGTGGAATGATATATAACTGAATTTCAGAAATTAAAAGGCAGCTGAGATCAAGGTAAATGACTCAAAGTTAAATATTATAATATTTCCAAGTAATTCAAAGTTCATGTGTAAGCTTTAAAAGATTAAAAATGTTATATATTGGAGTTTGTATTGATTTATGAGTTAATCTTTATTGTTTTATTAAATTTTCTTTAGAAATAGAACCAGTATAAATTTTAATTTAACTTAGATTAAAAAGCATAACTTTTGAATTTAGAACATTTTTTGATATTCGTAAAAAAAAATTTAAACATGTTTTACAAAAAAATAAAAACATTGTTATTTATGTTTTAACACTATATTCTTTGATATATATTTTTAAATATACTCTTCTATATATTTCATTTATTAATCATTTATATATATTACCAATTATAATACTATGTAGCTACAATTACATTTGAATGTGCATTTTAGGCTTAGGTCAATAATGAAAATAATAATCAGACCCTAAAGTCATTCAAACCATTTGAATTTTAGAGAATAAGGCATATATGTCTGTTTCGCAGTACTTTTACATATTTATATATCATTTTCAGATTGGTAAGTATTTATAAAAATGACTATTCAGCAAAAAAAAAAAAAAACAAATTTTGATGGATCCAATAAATACGACAGAGTATAGCTTGAAGAAAAACACAAAAGCTGTGAAGTTAGGTCTTAATTCAAAACCTAGATTTTTTAGAGGTATTTATAGGACTTCTCTAAGGAAAGGTTTTTTTTCTATAAAAATAGTGTGGTAATAATAAGAGTATATGCAGATTTTTTGTTGACTAATGCCAGCCATTATTGTAACAAATCACTTATATTAACTCATTTAATTCTTGCAACCATTCAAAGTAGGTTTTATATAAATTCCTACTTTTTAGAGAAGGAGCTAGGCAAAAAGACTATGACTGGTCTAATTTTAGACTTGTGAAAAATATACATACACACACATATCATGCTTAGCATATGGTAGGTATTCAAAATTGGTAAATCTCATAGAAGCATACAAGCCAATGTATTTGAATTAAATCAATAGAGTTATATAACTTAGTATTATGAAAGGAAAAGAGGATTAAAAGAAAAGGAGGATGGAAGGAAGAGAGTAAGGGAGGGAAGAAGGATGGTTTAGAAAGTAATAAAATTTAAAATAATCTTATGTAAATTTTATGTAATCTAAACCACATAATATTGTTATTGATGGGCAATTTTATGTAGGAAGATTATTTCCCCTAAGATAATTTTCATACTATTTTCCTTCAACTGTTCCATGTATAACAGATTGCATGCTCTCATTCACAATCCATTACTCTATCACCATAAGATAATTTTATGTCCTTGCCCTTCAAATATGACTTGCAATGCCTCATTTATCTGCCCTATTGATAAGCCTGGCAATAGGATGTTTTTTGGCTAATGTAATATATGTGACCATGACAAATGTCGTTCCCAAACAGAGGTTTGATTTCATTTGAATTAGTTGGCTAGATTCCCTGAAATCTCCTTCTCTTCCTCCAAGAGCACATCCAGAGATAGGCTTTTCCTTCACCCTGGTCATATAGAGAAAGAAAATGTGGAGCCAACCACTGTTTGGAGTAGAGCTGTAGCTGACCCACTAGCCACATCTGGCTTGAGTGAGAAATTCATGTCCATTGGTAAAAACCACCCATATTTGGAGTGTTGGTTGTTATGCAGTATAGCCTAGTAAAATTTACTAATACACTATGGCAATATCCAACCATTTTTCCTTGTTTAAAATATAGGTCTTTCCTTATGACACATTTCTATATTTGTATATTTTCTATAGCCACTTCTGTTTTTTTCCTCACAAATAACACTTAAGAAATAGATATGTATTTTTAATTAAAGATTACAGAACCTTTATTTTGCTTCATTAGGTTTGGGGTGGGTTTTGTGTCTGAAATCTTAATAAAAATCTCAAGAATTTTTGATATTGATGTCCTACAAACCCAAGTTTGAGAAAAAATGATTGTCATACTATTTATTGTCATAACATTTATTTCTGTGAAATTTCTATGCTTTGTAAGTACAGAATAAAGTAGATCCTAAAAACAACATATTTTTTCTTAAGTAGGCATTAACATTTTAATGCTTGTTAATCTGATATTTCATTAACTTTTTATGTTATAAAATTGGCATGCATTATATAGAAAAATAAAAACTACTCCAAAATGAATAATAAAATGTTAAAATCTTCAACTCCATCCAATCTTTATTTAATTTTACTTCTACTATGGAAGCTACTAATAATTTTTAAGTTTTAATAATAATTTTTAATCCTGTTCCTTCATACTTTCTATGCATGATCAATATCAGTCTCTCTCTCACTTTAAATCTTGCTCTACACTAACTCTATCATCTAGCATCTATGTATGTATGTATGTATGTATATATGTATGTATGTATGTATGAATGTATGTATGTATGTATCTATCTATCATCTATCTAATCATCTATCATCTATTTATCTATCATCTATCATCTATGTATGTATGTATGTATGTATGTATGATCTATCTAATCATCTATCAACTATTTATCTATCATCTATCATCTATGTATGTACGTATGTGTATGTGTATGTATGTATGTATGTATGATCTATCTAATCATCTATCATCTATCTATCATCTATCTATCTATCTATCTCTATCTCTATCTATATCCATCTATCAAAATTTCCATTTTATTTAAATGGAAAAATACCCTGAACACAGTTCTATAACTTACTGTGTGCATTTAACAACATATTGTGAACTTTTTTTCACATTAATACATGTAGAAAATACCTCATTAAAAAATGCTAACTTAGAATAATTTTTTGTGGATGTTTTGCAATTAATTCAACCACACATCTAATGATACATATTTGATTTCTATGTCTTTTTCTTACAAATACCACAGTGAAAGTACATGTATACACCTATAAAGTGCATTTCCTCTTGAGGAAAAGAGATTTATTGAACATAACTTTATGTATCATTAATATTTTACTTTTATACATCAACTGATTTAGCATCTGAAAAGATATTATATCTTCAAAATCTTCACAAATACTTTCTGATAAGAGAATTTGCTATCTGAAAATGAAATTTAAACACAGCCTAAATTGATATGTTCAAAATGTCCCTTATTATAGTTAAATGATGAGTTTTGCTATTTCGATGTGAAGGCAGTAGTGGATAGAGGACAATCATTGTGTAAATATAGCTTTTTTTTTCCATTACAATCTCAGTATATTCACTTCTTTGTACATTTTACTTTCTTGCTTAGATTACCTTTCATTAAAATAGGACTTAATAATTCCCCTTGTATCCTGTTCTATCAATAAAATCTATTTAGTATTCTTTTCTAGTCTTCATTCAAATTCTAAATATATTTTGACGAAAGTTCACTTACATTTTCTAGGAAGCGATAAGTTGTAAGAGGTGGAATTTCTGCAGTGAGCATATCATAACACTGATTTCTGCTCTACTTACATTTAAATAATCACCTCAATCTTACCATTTTACCAATTTTTTTAAATAAATTAATTTTATTGGCTGATTTACCAGTTTTTAAAAATTATTTTTCAATTACAATTAACACAATATTATATTAATTTTAGGTGTACAGCGTAGTGGTTAGACATTGATATAACTTTCAAAGTGCTCCCCAGATAAAGTCTAGTATACATCTAACACCATACAGTTATTACAACATTATTGACTATATTCCCTGTGCTGTGCTTTACATACCCATGACTGTCATAGCTTCTTAATTCCCATCTTTTTCCTTTGCCTTATATTTATTAACTTTATTTCTTTAATTCCCCAGAGTTTTCTTTATATTCATATTTTTGTTATTTATGAAATATATATGAAAATTATAAATATTAAATTATAAAAATTATATTAATAATTTTCTTTATATGTATATATCAAATAAATACAACATAAACTTATTTTCCTAATATAAAATATTAAAATTTATTTTGATAACTTAACCTTTAGGTGTATTTTATGATAATCTATTACTATAAATCAGATGCTCGAATGCAAAAAAATCCGCAGTCAATAAATGTGTAAAATTGGTCACATATATTATTTTTCTGAAAGAGCATTACTGAGATTTACTTAAATCTTTGCGTACAACATTTAAAGAGAATTATCTTTTTTTATGCTTCCCCTATTTCTCTGTCATAGTTTACTTAGATTAAAATTCTCATTTTCACAGTTTTTACATTACATGTGAAAAAGTTTTGGGGAATTCACTCTGGCTTTTTCCCTTCATCCTCTTAAAATCTTCACCAAAAGAGGAAAAGTGTAATGGTCATATGTGAATGAATCTTGCCTTACAATTTACTAGACAATGGAAAATTGTTTTTCCCCTTGATCTAAATTTGCTCAAAAATAACAAAACAAATGTTTAATTCTTATTTATTGATCGTCATTTTAAATAATGTCAGTGAGATACCTCTCTCTTTGTTGTAAGATGACCAAGTATGTTCCACTTTGGGGCCCGGGTCCTCTCTCTCTGCGTCCCCACCTCTCTCTGTGTGACTGCATGAAAAGCAGTTAGCTGGCGTCTGTGCACTAGGATCATTGTGTTCGGTCTATGGCAGGTGGAGGTGGCAGTACATGCCTGAATTTTTTTCTTTTCGTAACTTCAAGGAGATTATCTGGCCATTTATAATGCTCGCACTTAGGTTCATTTTGGAGGAGAAGCGTGTACTGGCACCTTTAATTCTTAACACTTCTATTCCTGTAGACATTGTGGTCTGTATGATCTCCAATAAGAGTTCATTGCTTTATACAAAGTCGCAAAAATAGTTTGCCTTATCACCCTGCACAACTGAACGCCGTGAGAAAAATGTTTATGTTTCACATAGAAGGCACCAGGTAAATAATTACTGAATGCAAGATATATAGAACAAATGGTGTATTGTATTGTCATATTAATATAGGAAAAGTGGGTATATAGCAAAAAAAAACATGTTTAATATTTCCAAAATTGTAACTATAAGGCAACATAACCCCTCAACAAACCATTGTGCTGTCTCCAAATCTTTGCCTTCTATACTTTTTAAACTAACTGAATTTTATTTTTATTTATTACCCATTGATTAGGCTTGGTATGCAGTGAATATTCTCATATGTATGTGTGTGTATAATTGTTCTCTCCACTTCAATCCACAATGTAAATAATCTGTGAAGGAGGACATAGATTTTCTGACTTTTGGTTAAAGAATGTCAGTGTAGGGTCTAATGACCCACATTTAAGTTGTTTCTACTCATAAGATAAGCAATTCAAACCATTTTAGTCATAATCACGGGTTAATATAACTCCTCTCTATAATCTGTCATGAAATCAACTTTACCTAATGGAAATGGATCAGGTATTTACTTGTTTACTACTTGTATTAGGTATGACAGTTTGAGAAGGGTGCCTGAAGACCAATATCTATTACTAACACTAATTGTACACACACATACACACACACACACACACACACACACACACAAACATAATACACGCAAAAGCAATAATTACCATTAGATAAATATAATTTTATGGTTATTTGAACCAACTAGTAATTTAGTACTTCCTCTGGTGGATTTGTGATTTTCTGTTTTGGCATTAGGTATGAATGTAAATCAACTTAACCTAAACAGTTTGGTAAGCATGTTAAATAGATATTTCAAACTGTTAGTATAATC
>NW_011888860.1:5345808-5346777 GCF_000151845.1 Pteropus vampyrus | reverse complement strand
TACATCAAAAGGATTTTATGTCAGACACTGCTAATGCTATAAAGAACGTGAATGTTAGAACTGGTTGTAAAATTCAGATTTTAATGGAATAAATGTATAAACTTACATAATTAACATAAAAATATGATAGTGAACCATTTGTAAAATATTTATTAAATTAAAATAACTTTTGATTTCAAAGTTAAGATTTAAATAAATTGAAAAAAATGTTAAGCCTAAACAAATAACACAAAATGATTTATGTAGTCATAGATTTTGACAAATGGAGAATTTGTTTTTCCAAAAAGCTTAAGCTTTTCTGTTAATATAGGATCACATTCAATAGAAATGTTCTTCCAGTAACTTATTTTCTCTTTTCCAAAAGAAACATCACATGAAACAATCTGAGTTGTACTTCCTAATACTGCCATGACATTTTAATATTTACAATTCTCTTGTGCATCAAACTTAGAGTTAACCGTGAATCTCTTTTCAGGAGTCATATTATCTGTTAGTCAATCACTTGTGGCTACACTAATTTGCAATCCCATCAACAGTACACAAAGGTTCCCTTTTCTCTACATTCTCACCAACACTTAATGCTTATTGATTTATTGATGATAGCCATTTGACAGGTATGAGGTGATGTCTCATCATGGTTTTAATTTGCATTTCTCTAATGGTTAGCGACATTGATCTTTTCATGTGTATACTGGTCTGTATGCCCTCTTTGGAGAAATATTTATTTAAGTCTTCTGCTCATTTTAATTGGATTATTAATTTTTTGGCTAAGTTGTCAGTGTTCTTTATAATTTTTGGATATTAACCATTTATTGGTTAATATCTTCTGCCATTCAGTAGATTGTCTTTTTATTTTGATGATGGTTTTCTTTGCTATGCAAAAACTTTTTAGATTGATGCAATTCCATTTAATTTTTCTGTTGTTTCCCTTGCTCAAGGAGATATATTAGAAAAAAATATTATTAAGAG
>NW_011888860.1:5325889-5345194 GCF_000151845.1 Pteropus vampyrus | reverse complement strand
CATAGAAATTTTAGGATATTTGTTCTAGATATTTGAAAAATGCCATTGGAATTTTGATAGGAATAACATTGAATCTATAGGTTGCTTTGGGTAATATGGCCATTTTAACAATGTCGATTCTTCCTACTCATGAGCGTGGTACATGGTTCCACTTAATTGTATCTTCTTCAAATTTTTTCAGTGACTTATAATTTTCCAGGAACAGATCATTTTATCTCCTTGGTTAATTTGATTCCTAAGTATTTTATTGTTTTTGATGTAATTGTAAATAGGATTGTTTTTTATTTTTAATTTCTCTTTTTGATAGTTCATCATTGGTGCATAAAAATGCAACTGACTTCTGAATATTAATTTTGTATCCTGTTACTTTATTGAATTCATTGATTTACAGAATCCCCATTGATTCTCATAGCCAAATGTGTGGAAGCTCACCTTCCTGGCACTGGTGCTCTGGACTGAGGAGTACAGTATGGGGCTGGAACCCATTGCTCCTCATGGGGTACTTCTACAGCTGAGAATACTTCTTAATTCTCAACACTACATGTAAGTGTGGAGCCAGACCCCATTTTTCATTTCCGCCCCTCTTACCGGTCTCATGTTGCTTCTTCTTTAGATTCTTAGTTTTAGGACTTCTGTACAGCTAGTCTTCAGATGGTTCTCCAATTTGGTTATTTTATAATTTAGTTGTAATTTTGGCTATTTTATAATTTAGTTGTAATTCTAGTGGTCACGAGAGGAGGTGAGCACAGTGTTTACCTACTTTGCCCTTTGGCTGGAACCTGTAGAACAACTCCTAAGTAATCCAGTTAGCAAATGACAGAGTCAGGGCTAAATATGGTACTTTTTTTCCAGTCTACTGCTGCCTTAATGTTGTAGAATAGTCATTTGTTTGGAGGAATTAAAATATAAGTGTAATAGGTAAAACAAAAAAGTAAATGGGGATAAATAATTTCTTCTATGTCAATTTTCTATCTGTAGTTATCTTAGTTTTTCCTTGACCTGTTAGGCAGGTACTCTAGTAGTACCTTTTTCACAATATGTAATATATTCAAATATTGCTAGAAGCTTTGCAAATCTGTGCCATTTTTTGGAATATAGTCTATAAATGCTTTTCAGATCATAATAATTTCTACTTCTTTGTATATAATATAGAGACATATCATGACTTGTCAGTTTAGATAAACAGACTCAGGAGTCACACTTAATTTGAATATTAGTTCCACCTAGACTGCTGCTGTGTCACTGTGGGCAATTTATTTTGTACCTTTGAACTTCATTCTTCTTATTTGTAAAATGAGTGTTATAATAGTATTAATTTAATGTGATTATTACAAAGACTAAAAGTGTAAATAACTAAAAGAACTTAGCACAGTGTATTAAAAAAATGCTTAGAGGGAAATGATTTTTAGCTATTTCCAAAAAAACTATTATTTGTATCTAAAAATGTTATTAAATGTCTTTTGGTTTCCCAATATTATAAACATGTTTTTGGTGTTATAGTATGTGGATATTTCTTTTATTGTTGAATAGGTACAATTAACATATTTTTAAATCAGTGGTTTTATCTAGATCAGTTAGTCATTTTGTTCATGTGTATTTATTTTAGGGGTCAAAAATTAAAAAGAAGTTGACTGCTTATCTTGAATATCTATGTGTTCAGTTTCAGTAACTGAAAACCAAAGTCAAATAAAATAAACTAAAATAAAATAATAAAATAAAATAAAACAAAAAATCTTTGCTATTTTACAGAAGAATTCTTTTCTGTTAAAATTCAGTATACCTTATCTTTTTTCACCAGTATTTTGGATTACATTATAGAGACAAATCTTGAAAAAAAAAATTATATACCAAAACATGTATAGCTAGATCACTCTGCAATTTAACATTTTTAATTATTTTTTTATAGGATAGAGCTTTCATATTTCCTAAATTCCATTTAAAAGTATTTGAATCCTTTAATTCATCAGGTATTGTAAAATAAATTAGGATCACATGCAATCAGTCTTATTAAAATTTCTCACTAATAATATAATTTGTCTGTACAAAATGCAAAATTAAAGTAGATAATGCAGTAACTCTCATAGAGACATCACATGGCATATACATATCTGCTCTCTTTAGCTTTTTCCTGCATACTTGTCTTATATTTTTTCTTTCTCTTTTCTTGACATTTATTCTCTCTTCCTTTTCATCCAAATTATTTTGTATAATTTTTCTTTATTCTACCCACCTAATGAAAAAGTTCTGTTTGATGATGTATTTGTGGCTCAGGAGAAATGATGCTTATGAAAAGATTACAGAGTTTAATTCATTTTCTTAATACTCTATAATTTGCTGGAGATAGCTGTTTTCCTATATGTGGTAATAGAACACATAAGGAGAAACTAGAATGATCACCTATCATTACTTATATGTGTGATGCATCTAGGAAATATTTGAGGAGAAAGAAACAGTGATAAGCTATTCTTGGAACTCTGGGAAATTTTATTAAAAAGAAGAGAGACATGCTACTTCTCAGATGGGTCTTATCAGATTCTGGGAGATAAGTCCTACTTAAGAAGCAATGGCCCTGCTAGTTAAGAAATGTGATTATTACAATCACAAAATCCAGGGCTTCCACTCTCCTAAAAATTTATTAACTATAGAAAGTACATAGATAGTCTTTAGGGTTTCCATGACCAAAATAAGCAATACATTTATGCGTAAATATTTTTCTCTAATGTGACACTTTCTCATGTGAATAAATAAGTTTGTCAATGGACTGAGGTGTTTATGTATTTATTCTAAACAAAAATATGTGATATGAGATGCTATTTTAATTTTTAATTACTATATAAGCAAAACAAAATATTCATGTAACTAAAATTAATTTTTTAGCTGAATTCAAACTTGTTTTTGTGTTCTTGCATAATATTATTTGACATATTTGTTCAAATAGTGGAAACATTTTTACAAAAAAAAGTAGACAAGTATGAAAACTATAATTTTCTGTCTTTGAGTTAAAACAAATCCATTTCCAATCTTATAAAGTAAATTATGTGCAAAAATGTACTTGAGTAAAATTTTTCTGGAGATCTCCAAACATTTACTGAATAGTTTTCTAAGGATTTATGTATGGACCAAAAAATCAACAACACTAGTAAGTGGACTGTGTTCCTGTCTGCCTGCTCTGAGAACCAGAACTTTGAATGTAATTGTCCAGAGTCTCTCAGTCTAGCAGATATATTTACAAATGTCTACAATGGTTTATACATATATAGATATATAGATAAGTAAGTATAAATTATTTAATGTCTTCAGGCCACATCACACCATCACAGACAGGTAAAACCAGAATTATTATAATCTCAATCTGATTGTGTGTTTTTAATAACTTTATTGAGATATAATTTACATACTATACAAGTCACTCATTTAAACTGTGTCATTCAATGGTTCTTAGAATATTTACAGATATGTACTGTTATTACCACAGTCAATTTTAGAACATTTTCATAATCTTAAAAAGAAAGTCTATATTCTTGACTATCATTCTCTTTTCCCTGAATCGCCCCCTCCCCAGCCCTAAGAAACCACCACTCTAATATTTGTCTCTTTAGATTTGCTTATTTTGGACATTTCATATAAATGAAATCGTATACTACATGTTTTTGTTTGTTTGTTTTCATGGTTCATTAATCTTGTAGCATGTATTAGTATTTATTCATAATATTCTGTTTTATGAACATACCACATTTTGTTTATTTATTCATCAATTGATAGAGTTTTTAATAGTTTTCAACTTTGGGCAATTATGTGTAATGCTGCTATAGACACTCTTGCACAAGTTTTGTGTAGACATGTATTTTCATTTATTTTTGGTAAATACATAAGAGAGGAATGCTTCAAAGGCAACAATCAAGAAAGCAAAAAGATAGTCAACAGATTGGGAGACAATATTTTTAAAGCATATAAGACACTGGTATCTAGAATACATAAATAATTCTTGCAACTCAATAACAGAGAAATAAATAACCAAATTTAAAAATAGGCAAAGATATAAATAGACATTTCTCCAAAAAAAGATATCCAAAAAGCCACTAAGCACATGAAAAGATGGTTGACATCATTAGTCATCAGGAAAATGCAAATCAAAACTACAACGAGATACCACAACCCACCTGCTAGAATGCCTATCATTAAAAAGTCAAGTGATAACCAGTACTGGCAAGTATGTGTTTACATCAATCAGAAGCCTCATATACTGCTTGTGGGAATGTACATTGGTGCAACCACTTTGGAAAACAATCTGACAGCTTTCAAAGTTAAATATAGAGTTACCTTATAATAATGTGTTTTAAAGTTGTTTTCAACTCCCTGAGAAACTAAACTCATGAATTATTTCCAAGAGATCTGGATCTTTGTGAGGCTTTATCTTCAGGATAATTATTTAAAAACAGCTGTGGTAAGTTACAAGAAATGTATTTCATCTTATTTAATGTGATTTTTTAGCAGCTAAATAAACTTAAACCCTAAAGAATTCACTGGCCAGATTAACTTCTCATTCCTGCATAATTTCTAATGAAAAAAGCAATCAGGCATAGGTGTTTCAGGATCTGAGTGAAGACAAATCTGCAGGTAAATCAGAACTGAGGTTGGCTGAAGCTGCTTATAATAAAATATACTCCTAATTATGAACTGAAATCACACTTAAATTCACCACTGATTTATAAGATTTTTCTGTCTAGTTTGATGTAGTCCATGGCAATCTACCATTGATTCCTTTACAATATAGATTCTATAAGCCAGTAACAACCTTCACCATTTATTAAAGTGCCATTGCAATAGAATCCTTTTGATTCTCTTCACAGCCTCTACTTTCTCTTATTCATACTATATAGATCAGTGAGAATGTTCTTCAAATGTCAATCTGCCTACTAAATGTCCATACGGTCATATCAAAGCCTCTAAAAAGGCCTTTCAACAGTTGAGGAACTCTATCTCTCTTCATATTCTAACCATGCAAAGATAATATAAACCTCATATAGCATCATCTAACTATTTTAAAATAATGTATATGCCATGTCTGCTTTCTTTCATTCAAATTTTTACTTAAATCCTTCAAAGCAAGGCTTACCTGATTTTTTTTTAAAGTGTGCTTGATGTGACAAATTGATAGCAGTGTGCCAAAGAGGACTGCTCTGCTATTCAATGTGTAGAAGTCCATGACCATTATATCTACACTTAGGATTGTAACATTTATTAATATAAAGTGATTCTTGTTTCATGTATTACATTTTTGCCTTAAATCTTAGTTCAGTGAATGTTAAAATTAAATATTGCTTTCCTTTTGTCATGCTTACTCTATTTTTCTTAGTTGTCAGTTCCATAGTAATTTTATGCACATTTTTTGTCAGTACTTATAAACCCTTTTATTGGAATTTCAAAAAAGATAAAACTGCCACTTATCACTTGCCAAAGTCTGAACCCAGAAAACACCCTAATATTTTGCATTTCAGAATGAAGTGTTTTAATTTGTGTTTTTTTTTAATTCTCCACAAATCTGTAGCTTTTACATAAAAAGGTCAAATCTACTACATACTTCTCTTCTTTATAGAGCATATAATTCTATCATCACTTACCAAAGGGGGGAAAAACCCTTAAAATACTTGTCAGAAAATATAAATTCATGTTGTCTGCATTCCAGGACCTATCAAAACCTTAGAAAAGAGGTTATATTTAGAGAAGATTGTGTAAAGGTGATAAAGAGTCCTTCCATGTTCTCTTATTGTAAGATATATTCTTTGATTAAGGTGCATCACTGAACACAAGCATAGTTACTCACAGAATCACTTTATTGGAATGATATCTAATGGTGAGATCTTGATTTCTTTGGTTAATATAAAGAATTGAAGTAAAAAACAGGTTTTTACACTTGTTATGAAATTATTTTGAAAGTCATTTCCTGTAAGCAACATGAGAAAATGTTCCCAATGACAAAGAGAAAATTAATTTCCAACTAAATCTTATTAAAAATTGGTTTCCCCAAGGTTTTATTTTTTTTAATCAGAAATGTCTAACATTCAGTTTCCCTTTTTGTTATGGCTTATTAGTAAGTTTGTAGCCATACTTTATATTTTGCCATCTAAATTTTATATTTGGCCATTGTGCTGGAGAAGTTATATGTGGACAGTGATTATTGAAATTTCCATAAACCAAGCTAAAGGAGAATTTTAGGGCATTTGCTGTTTGCTTCCTTCATCTGTGAACAAGTAGAGTTAAAATGTGTCAGGTGAAAAAATAGAAATGAAATATGTCAGTTGGAGAGCATGACACACTAAAACAATTACGTATTCTCATTAGAATATTTTAAAAAGGGAAATAAAATAAAATATAACATGATCTTGAATTTTTATCTTGAGCTGTGTAAGGAAAATATTTTCATGCTTGCTACTGTGTAATAGCTCTGTTGGAAAATAGAAAACACCCTTTACTTATAAATCCAATTTAAAGGGGAAAATTGCAGTTGTATGTCATCAGTGTAAATTATCTTGCCGCAAAAGAGGAAGACAGGCCACCTTAATAGAAAGGAACACTTGGCACATCATATCCAAAGAGCTCTTTGTGTGCATACCTTCTAAGAAATCATATGTTTAATTCTCTCAGAGCTTTGAACTTGTTAGAAGCCAGAGATCTTGTGAATAGAAAGCTAAGAAACAAATTCTGGTAAAATATTATTACTTAAATTTATTCTGTGTATAATAGAATCTTTCTCAGAGGTTTGAAATTCTTCACTGACTAACTGGAAAAATACTCTTAATTAATTTGTTAATGTTGATTAATTTTAAAGTTTTCCCTTTTTTGAATATATAGCTCATTGTTACAATGAAGTTTAATAGTTTTTTACTATTATGTTTATTTTTTAGATTAACTTTTAAAATGTGAGATACTTTTAAAAAGCTACTTGAAAATTCCAAGAATAAAATTCACTTTTCTCCCTTAGACTGGAAGAGTCGCTAAGAATATTTAAATTTAAAGAGTCACTAATATTTAAATATTTTAAATAGTGTTTGTATCTGCTAATGGCGAACCATAAGACAAAGTCATGGAACTAAGACATGGCCACATGAGAAACATTGCGGCATTAAAAAATTCTGTACATAGAGATAGAGATTATATATATGAAATGTTAAATAAAAAGGACACTGTGTCCAAGAAATCATGTTTATTTATTTGATAGTTTGGGCAGTGTTTTAGTCGTTCTTGTCTACAGCTTTAAAATGTGGTTATAAAGAACAAGTCTAATCAACATTTAAGAGAAAGTATAATCTCTTATAATAAAACGATTAATGAAATGATATTACATGTGTCAGCTTTTAAAAGAGGATGGTCTAGAATAATAAAGAAAATCCTGATATTGCATAAAAAGTGACATTTTGAAGAAAGATTTAAAGTTAAAAACATAGATTGAAGAAATTCAGGACACCATCAACCCAGCATCTTATTTTATGGGATCCAAGCAAGGTCTATATTATGAACAGGAGGAAAGACCAGTTTTCTATTCCAGGTCAACATTTATTTTTTTTCACTCATTCCCAGGTCTTTCTTTTAAGGATTAATTGATTTATACCTAACTTATAGATCACTGCAGACTCCCTGTATGATTAAATATCAGAAAAATCAAGAACAGGCTTTAACGGAAATATGATCAAAGATCTGTAAGTGAACCATTTTTAAAAAGCCAGAACAAACCAGAGACTCATGGACATGAACAGTGTATTAGTGGTTGCCAGAGAGAAGGAGAGGCAGGGGGGTAGTAGGTAGGGGTAAGGAAGGTCAAATATTTGGTGGCAGAAGAAAGCTTAACTTTAGATGGTGAATACACAATGCAATATACATATGACATATTAAATTGTACACTTGAAACCTATTTGATTTTATTAACCAATGTCACACCAATAACTTTAATTTTTTAAAAAGTCAGAACATAATTTAAAAGTGAAGTTCAGACAATCTAGTGCTAGAAGATTGAGAGATAAAAGTGAAAATTTAATCAGTTGGGTTATACTGAATTGATGGCAATAGGATTATAGTGATGAAACTCTTGTGACTATGTTTGTAAATCAGATTTGAAATCCCAGAAGTATTATATATTATGAAACTTATAATAATATAGCAGCTGAAAGTACTCTGTTCATGAGAACAATCCTGACAACGCAAAACATGAAGTAAAAACAATAAAGAAGGTTACAAAAGAGAATCTCCTCCCATCTATCATCTAAATCTACTAATGTAAAATATTCCAATTCTCTATAGGATAAATTTCTCCATGACAATCAGAGATATTAATTTTTTAACTGCTCCAAAAAATATTTTTCTCTCCAAATTGCTTATAATAGAGGTGTGGCTCCTCAGAAGAGATTGGGAACAACTTAAGATGTTAATGTTTTGTTCAGTCTCTGTGACACTTGCTCAGTTAGGAAAGAGTCAAAATGATGGGTAAGTACTCATTGGATTTAGAATAGAACAGCTGCAAAACCACAATAAGATTATGAGTTAATTAATGAAGGTGTAAATGATTTGATTTCTAGTTCTGGAACAAGAGAATTTGCCATCAAACAATCTACACTAAAAGAACAGCTAAAGGAAGTTTTTGAGATGGACAATAATTACAAAAGAAGAAACAAAACATCATAAGCAATAAAATCACAATGTAAAATGTAAAAATCCACGTAAATATATAATCGACTCATGAGTTTTCTAAATTTTATTTAAGACTGGAAGTACAAATCATTTGATATGGTTCTCAAGTATGTAGAGGAAATATCTAAGACAATTATTTAAAAATGTAAAAATGTAAAAGGACCTATAGGAATATATTTTTTACACTTCACTCAAAATTATCACATTACTAGATTGTGATAATCTTAAATGTATAATGTAATACCTAGTCCAACTGCTAAATCAAAATGAAATTGTGAAAAAAAGTACAGTAACCCACAATAAACAGAAAAAAAAAGAAATGCAGAACAAAAGAAACAAACAAATCTTAAAAATAAAATTCCAGACACATGCTCTAACATATCAATGACTGCTGAAAGTCACATACCAGTTTATTATATTCCTATTGTTTATTGTTTGCTTTTAAAAGCACAATATACATACTTGAGGAAAAATATAAATATGTATACCTCTTAAGTACCTTAGAGCTCTTTAACTCCTTTCCTTTCTTTTCTTTCTCATGGTTAGAATTGTCCCACATTTTGATCAGCTTTTTCTTAAACATTATCATTAGTTTTATACATATTTTCCTTCTGATTTTTTATTCTATTTTATAATTGCCTAGGGATTGTTTTTCATTTTCTTGACGTAATTCCATTTAGTATAAATTGTTTTTGTTCACTTTCATTCTTGAATTAGCATTCAGCTTGGAGTAAAGTTTAATGTGAGAATTTTCTCAAATTTTTGATGATGATATTCTGTCTTCTACCTTTCACTGTTGCTGTTGATAATTTTTGTATTGATTTATTATTTATGGGTAAACTATCTATACATTCTGGATGTTTTAAGATATCTTTAATTTTAATATTCCTTAGTGTTATTATTATGTGGTTTACAACAGATTTCAATTTATTTATACTGTTCCCTGAAAATGTCAGTTAAAGTCTACCATCATTTCTGGAAATATTATTTTTCCTCAAATATTGCATTTTTTCACAGTTTCTTTATTCAATTATTCTGAGCTTCTGTCTTCATATCTGTTAGATCTTCTTCCATCCAGCCCCTAACCTTTTTGGCACCAGGGACCAGTGCTCCTATGAGAACTAATGCCTGAAAATCTGAGGCGGAGCTGAGGTGGTGATGCTAGCTCTAGCGCTGGTAAGTGGCTGCAAATACAGATGAAGCTTTGGTAGCTGGCTACAGGGCTTCTCACCTCCTGCTGTGCGGCCCCAGTCCTAACAGTGTCCTGGTACCAGTCAGCGTCCTGGTGGTTGGGTATCCCTGCTTTATGTAATTTATCTTTTATTTTATATTTTTTAGCCTTTTGACTTCATGTCCTAAATTCTGAGAAATGTCTTTAAATATGATTTCCATGTCATTAATTCTCTTTGTTGCTTGACTATTGTTTAAAATATCACTTTTTCCTTTTTTTTATAGCTTATATTTTTCATTGAAGTTCTATTTTCTTAAATATAGCTTTTCTTTTTCTAGATTTGATTCCACATTTTATATCCTTACACAAAATATTCTTAGTTTATATTTTTACTCAATATTTTCAGTACTACATTTTGAATTAGTTCTAATCCTAAATAAGGATATGGTATATTATTATCTCAAATACTTCAAGTCCAATCTCAGTATCTTACTGATTATAAATTAATACCATGTCTTATATTTATTTATTTTTTAGAAATTTTAAAAATTAAAATAAATTTAAAATTCTAATAGCCATTTTGTCTCATTTAAAAATAAATATTTTATCTCATTATTAGTTTATGGTAAGAGAACTCACTTTCTCTCATTATTAGGAAAAAAATTATCAAGTATTGTTTTATATATATACCTACATATATACATATATACATATGTAGGTATATATGTAATTATATACCTACACATGTATAAAAAAATTGTCAAGTGTTGTTTTATATATACATACGTACATATATACATATATATAAAACAACACTTGATAATTTTTTTCCTAATAATGAGAGAAAGTGAGTTTTCTTATGATAAACTATTGATGAAGGTTGTTTCGTATTTTAACCATATATAGGATGTGTGTATGCATGTGTGCTTTGGTCAGCCATCCCCAGGGTAAGCTCTAGGTTTGGTTATTTACTAGGGGGACTCACAGAACTCTGCATATATTCATAGTCATAGCTATGACATATGACATATGATGACATATGACATATGATGAAATCAGCCAAGGGCAAAGCACATGGGACAAAATTCAGAGGAAACCAAGTACAAGCTTCTAAGTGTCTTCTCGCAGTGGAGTCCAACAAGATATACTTTATTCTTTCAGTAACTAATTGCAAAATACATATGAAATATTATCTACCAGGAAAATGAATTGGACACCCAGCACCCAGAGTTTTTATTGGGTGCTACTTATATAGATACTCTTTGCCTAACATATACAATATTTCAAAATGCCCAGTAGGAAAGTAGGTGGTTAGCATAAAGCTATAATTTTTTTTATACAAACAATTTAAGCAGAGTGGACTACTCTCATCAGTTATAAAAATGTTGCTTCCAAGGCTCAAATTTCTGGACGTTTTTTTTTAAATGGCCAACTTTGCCAGCAAATTTTTCTCAAGATATAAGTCTCACGTCTTCTATGTTAACTATTTTGTGCTCTATGTGTGTGTGTTCTATGTTAACTATTTTGTGCTCTATGTGTGTGTGTGCTATGTTCTTCTTACTTTGAGTTCACTGAGAAAAAAATTAGACAAATTTTAAGTACTCCCAGAAGCACGTCTACAAAACCATTGTGTATATACCCACATGTTCTCTATTCCCTCCTATTACTCCAAATTTGTAATCCATGGTTCTCTCTAAGGCCAGCTTCTTTGTCTATGGACTATATTCCATCTACTCTCTTTCTTCCCTCCCATTCCTCTTAGCACATTAACATCCTATAATATTGCTACCTCAGGGGGAAAAAAAAAAAAAAACAACTAATATGGAATAAGCATAATAATAAAAATCTTGTTACCAAATCATCTTCTGACCATTAGAATAAACCCACATGATTAAATTTTCTTTTGTTAAAGGAGATTTCTCTGTTTAAAGATTTACACTCAATTTCTTACAAAGGTAAGATTTGTATTATTTAAATGAGCTCATTGAAATGGAAAAATAACTGATGGATATTGTGATTGAGTTATCTGTAAATTCTGAAATATATATACGTGTATATACATATATGTACATATTTGTGTGTGTGTGTATGTGTTCTACTTAAAACCAAACTGAGGTCAAATCATAATTCTGCCACCAAATCATCATAGAACTCTGGAAAACATATTTAACTTATCTAAATTTCAAGTCCCGTAAAATAAAAATAATTTTTTTATGAAAATTATTTAGTGTTTACCCATTTGTGAGTGTGTTTGTGAGTGAGTGAACAGGTTTCTCTATTATTCTCATAAAACTTTGGGGTATCATGTTTTACTCCATATTTATGTCTGATCCTATGCACATTTTCCCATAAATAAAATAACTTTAATAGATAAGGGATTGATTGAAACTACCACAGAAATATTAAAATATTTATGTGGGTTTTTGTACTAAGGCCTCTGTTACTTACTATAGTATTATGCTCATCCAGCTTTCAGCAATTTGATTTGAAGGGCACATGTCAACTTTTTGATTAAATCTTGCTTTTATCTCTGCTGACACTATCTGCTAGAGCTTTTTAACATTTTTTTTGAGCATCTGGGCAAACTATACCCCTACTATACTTTTATTCTATGCATTGTGCTTTTAGCAAAGCACATTTTTGATAAAATGACCTTGTGAATATTAGGTATTAGACTACTTTTTCTCTATTCTTTGTCAGAATATTAAGCTCTGTTATTGCAACATGGTTTTTAAAAGCATCTTGATTAAAATAGATTGATTTAAAATCAAAATTGAAAGCAGAGGTGCAGTAAAATATTTATTTAGAACTAGCTTTTTTATTTTTACAAGAAGTCTACTGGAAATTTAAATGAAATTGCGTTTAATTTATAGATCGATTTGGAGGGAATGGACATCTTTATAACTCTGGATATTCTGATTCTTACACATAATTTATCTCTCTAGTTATACTGGTTTTACTTCAGCAATTTTTGGAAATTTTCAGTGTCAAAGTCTTGCAAATATTTTCATAAAATTATCTTTAAGCGTTTTGTGTTGTTGAACTTTTTTGTAAAGGGCATTTTTTTAACTTCAATTTTCAAATATCAATTGCTAGCATATAGACACACAAATAACTTTTATATTTTGATTTTGTATCCTGTTAACTTATTAACTTATAAACCCACATATTAACTCCTGTAATTTAGTTCAGCCCTAATTTCTTTCCCATCAAATTTGACAGATAAATCAAGTTGAACTCTTAGAAACGTATTATAAAGCATCTTTTTTATCTTGAGATATATGTGATCTCTTTAAGTAAGACAGAAAAAAAGCGTATCTATGTAAAAGTAGAAAAACATATTTAAATAATTTAAATAGTTTAAAAACTAATCCATAAATACGATTAAAACATATTGGTTAGATGGAAAATTATTTTAGATTTTAAATTGAAATGGCCAATAAATAAATACAATGATTTCATTTCAGCCTACTTGTACTCACATTATTGAGACAGACCAAAAATATAGATGATGATATTGTTTAATTGCATTAGAAAGAAATAAACATTTTTATGCACTAATGAAAAAAGAGTATCTATTTTTATGTCACCCTTTTGGAAGAAATATGGCAACATATATTAAATTCAAATATTTAATACTCTTTAACTTCACATTTGTGATTTTATAAATATAATACCACTATTATATATAAGTATTTGTATAAGACAAAGATTAATAAGTTGTTTATATGCATATTTGTTGTTTTCCTGCCCATAATAGTCCATATTATTTTTGTAATTAAAAAAATAGATATCCAGAAAAATATTAAAACCATTCATAGTAGTTTCTCAAATAGTAGATTTACGAGAGATGAGGTTTCACACAATGGCAAGTAAGTTATCATTCTGGTTTTACTAAGTGGTAAAGGAGTAGGAGAATTATTTCACATGTTCAAACTGGAAATTTAGCCCTTTAAAATGAACAAATTTCTTTTAATTGTCATAAAAATTTTCATGCAGGTTTATTCTATCAGAACATATTTCAAATCCCAAAGATATATTAAATTTTACTTGCTCTTTTTATTAGTATAAAAGTGCATTGTTAATTTTTTATGAAAAAAATGTGACACAAGATGATTTTGAGGTTACATAATTATCTTCTATTTATTTATATTTTTTCTGTCTTGCTTTGGTAAAGAAAAAACAATTCCTATATAAATAATTAAAATATGAACAGATTAGCTGCAAATGCCTCTTCTTTATGGAGCTCAGGCCATCTTTGTTATCTAATCAAGAGATAATAACCAATTTATTTGAGGTCTCAAGAGAACCCACAAGATGAATATCACAATTCTATAAAAATATTTTTAGTCTATGCATTGCTAGGAGCTAAAAGAGAAGTCACGGAACTTCTGGCTGGTGTATGCAGAATTTTTGCCTGAAAGATAGACATTTCAGTTTAACTTCTTATGTTCCACATTCTTTGTAAGTATCGGTTCCTCTGTTATATTTTTGGAATCAATAGTGTACATGTGAATCTATCTTTCAGGTGATCATTGTATTAGTCACTTAAATTGCAATGAGGTATGATTCTAAATTAGTGATCACAAGCTTTGTAGCTTTATATAAAATAAATCATATAAAACAAGTTCTCAATGATTGAGTTTAAAGCCACAGAAGTTCTTTCTAGTGACACTGAGTTTTTCTTGCAAATGATATAGAGTAACTATATGCCTTAATTATCTGATATGAATGCTCTAGATTTTAAATTGTTTCTATAAAATTATATGCACTTTCAGAGTTGAAGATTCCCCACCTATAAAACATTAAAAAATACGGTCTATAAATGCAATTCCAAAGCAAGTTTTATACAAAAGAATAATAGGAATAAAAATGTAAATCGTTAAGTTACTACCCTGAAGTAAATAAAATACCCAAGTTGCATATATTCACTCAACAGATATTTGTGAAATACTTTCTCTAGCAGACTATTCTAAGGAAAGTTCTAAGAGCTAGAATTACACGAGTAAAATAACCAAAAATACCCACCCTCAAGAAGCTTTCACAGAAGTGAGAGTAAAAACAAGAAAAAATAAAGACACACATAATGTGTGACATGTGTGTATATTATGTATGTATAGTTTTAAATAATGTTGTTAAAAATTAAGCAAAAAAAAGTGAGAAGTATAGGATTTAGGTGAAGCTTTTGCAATTTTAAGTTGGATTAATCTAAGAGAGGTGGAGTGTAAGTAAAGATCCAGTAGAAGTAAGAAAGGAAACATGTGCCTACAAGGAAAAAAGATTTTCAGCAAAAGGAAGAGCAAATACAAAACATCTGAGTAGGTGGCATGTCTGGTACATTCAATAAATAGTAAAACGGTTGTTTATTTATTTATTTATTTATTTTTTTAGCAGTATGAACACAGAGAAATAATAAAATATATTTCATTAACAGTTTTCTTGGTAAAGTATTTTTTTTTTAAGTGAAATAAACTTTCTTTGAATCAACTCTGTCAGACTCCACTGAGCCCTTTTCTCAACTAAGACTCAATGCTGGGCTTTCTTGTCTATCTTGGTCCTTGCAGAGTCCAGTTTTAGCAAAAATCCTGCAAAGTCAGTTTATAGGGCATCCCCCCACCCTTGATTTTTGGTCATCATCAATATCTGCTCAAATTCCTCATCTTCCACTACCCACCAGGTGATATTTGATCACCTGGCCTGTCTTGAGCAAGAATTCTGTTCCTTTAGCAAGAATTCTCCCTATCCTTGAAGTCTCCTCTTAGTAATTTTCCATCCACTGATGTCCCAACCTACCCTTTAACTGTAAATCTCCACTGTTCTTGTATTTAGAGTTAAGCTCCATGTCACTACCCTGTTGTGATAGTCTGTCTTGACACCTGAGTAAGTCTTGAAAAGAGTCTTCCTTAATGTTTTGATAAGTATCAGAATTTTTTTCTTTGACAGAGTCATTATCAATGTTAATATGTATATTGTCTTTAGAAAACTAAAGATAGCCTATAATAATCCGATAAAACCAATGCAAATTCATGGAGAAAATAAAAAATGTGACTTAAAAAATCTAATAAAACTAGTGGTGTTGGTTCTTTAGGGCTCAGTAGTTATATCTTCCAGTATTTGTTATCCATGACATTAGAAATAATTCAAGTAAAAAAGCCAAAAAGGTAATAAATAGGTAACTGTGTAAAACTAGCATTTTAAAATATTCACCACTGAATAAAATAAGTGCTTACCTCATTTATAAAGAAAGATATTGGAGTGGTTGTTGCTGAATTGTGAAGCTTTAGTGATTGCTACTATGAAGAAATTAGCTGTTACAAAAGAATTATTAAGATGGTTCACAGCAGGGGTCTGATTTTCAAAATGGACTCAAATCGTGAAGTGAATATTTTTCAAAAAGAGAGAATATAACAATAAATGAAGTTCACTTTATTGCTGAGCAAAGGAAAATCTTCCTGGCTAAATATAGAAGAGTAAAGTACTGAACCTAAAGAGGTGTTAAAAGGTCAAGCAAACAGAAAAATGCATGCCGAGGTTGCATTACTAAGCAAGAAACAAGTATTTTGCAAAAATATTAATGAGGGGCAAAACCTTTCATAGAAATTAATTGACACAAACTGTAGGCAGACTTAGGATTTGTAGTATATGGATTCTAGGCAGTAAGAATGCTAAAACATATATCTACACTTTCAGCCCAGAACAAAATGAAATGAGAATGTTGTAGAAAACACAGGAGCCTGGATTACACCACAACAGAGATTACTTAGTTGCTTGGCTCCCTGGGTAATAGAGGAATTCGTTTGAGAAACTGGAATTTTGTAGCGGAATCCCAGTGGACACCCTTTAGAACTGATGAAGACAGCATTCCCACAGAGTATAAAGCAGTAGACACTACTAAACAGTCCTCTATGTATGTGAGTGTTTATTTTACAATTTGGATTTTTAAAAAAATCTATTCGACTTTATTTAAAATCCTAAATTAAAGAGTCCCTGTTATTGTTCTTATCAACAGTGCCCTGCTCAAAGTGATCTCTATCTGGCAATACAGTCAACATTCTGGTTTCAAGAATGAGAAAGTAAACTAGGCTTTATTTCTTAACTTCAATGGCTTATTGTGCTTTTTATCCTACTCTGAAAACAATTGTATCGATCATTTTGAATGTCGTGTAGATAGCCTTTACAACTCTGTGACAACCTACTTATTGATCCACGTAGCATATAGATGATTAATTCAAATAAGCACTTTTATTAATGAAGTTCTTCATGACATATTTGATTAAAACTTCTGTGATTTCTTACAAAAATGAAGTATAATAACTTCTATGTGCTTTTTGAATTATTACTCCATAAAAAACTTTCAACTATTCAGTATGAAAATTATCATGTTTTCTGTTATGATAATTCATAGACGAAACCCAAAGGAAGTTGAAAGCAGAATGAAAATGTATGTTTTGCTTAGATCTTTTGCAGTTCTAGTTTGCTATAAGGACTTGTCATGAGGGTCTTCTGACACTCTGGCACTCAGTACATTAGACCACCTGCTTTCCAAAATGATGATTGGAAAAACCATATCACTTAGGAGTACAGTCATTTTCATTTATTTCAATAAAAGTCTATGAGAAATAGCTAATAGTTTCTACAATTACTGCTAGTTGTATAGTCGTACAAATTTTAATCCCAAAGCAATTTTCATTTCCTTAAAGGGAATAGGTTTATAATCATAGATAGGGCTCTTAACTAACAAACCATTCCCTCTCAGAACTACTGGCCTTAGGTGGAAGAGGATATAGTTGATAATCAGAGATCTGGAAATGATTTTACAATTTGGTTAGCTTTAACATTATCTGGCATCTTAAAATTCCAAAGTTCCTTTGTGCTGCACATTGAGTGTGGAGTATGTCAAAATTTCCCCTCACAGCTCTAAAGCCTTTCTAATGTTGCTGTCAATGAAACCCCTCTTCAGCATCAATATGAAACCACTGTTTCTGTCAAAAACCAGGCTAACCTTGATGCTATCCTTATTATGGGGGCAGGTCATAGCTTCATTACTGTCTATAGGTCTTTATTCAACTCCATAATTTGATCCTCTGTGTATAAAAATCAGCTCACTTGAAGATCTTGTGATTTCCTAAAGATTGGGTCAAAGTGCAAATTAGAGGGAATACTCAATAACAAGCTCTAAAGCATCTTTTTCTTGATGGTGATTACTGAATTAATTCAAATGACTTCATAGTTCTGTGTTTAATCAAAATTAATGAATTCATACCAGTGTGCTGATTTATTTGTGTGATTAGACCTAAAAAAGGTCATTCTCATCATTTTCATCTTTTTTAGTCTTGATTTTTCCACTAAGGAAAGTAGATTTAATGCCTCTTGGAGAGAGCTGTTTCTTTTCCTTGTATTCTGTGAATCGATTTAATTCTCTATGAATAGATTTTACTTAACTTTTCAATGAGCTTAAAAAGAGTGTACTACAAGATGATCCAGTGTGTATTTATTTTCTTTAAGAAAATGTCCTAGAGAAGAGTTATATGTCCCCATAGAACTTTAGAAACATTTCTATTATTGTACTTGACAGTGTTTAAAAATTCCCTCCTTAAGTGCCCATTTCCTTATCTCTTTTCTGTCACCATTAAGTCCAAATTTGTAAAGGAAAACACCAGTCATATATTTTATACTCTCTGCCAATAGTGAATACAGCAGCTCAATTATATTTATTGATTAAATGAATGGAATAATTACTTTAGCCAATTAGATTATAAAGCAATTTATCCATTTTATACTCTACGACTGTTTTCCTTATGCCAGGAAACTTCTGCCTTCCTCAAATCGGATGCTAGTATCATGTAGAAGTAAAAAGGTAAAAGACAAAAATTGTATATTTTCTGTTAAAGAGATGAGGAAAAAGATGAAGCGAAACAAACATATACAGAGTATTTTCTTTTAATAGTTTTATATCACTGCTATAATAAATTATCATGATATTGGCAGTTTTAAATAGCAAAGATTTATATTCTTATAGTTCTTGAGATCAGAATTCCAAAATGGGTCTCACTGGGACAAAATCAAGCTGTCAAAAAGGCTATGTTCCTTCTGGGGTTACTAGGAGAAAAGACGTACTCTTGCCTTCTCCAGCTTCACAGACACTTTTCTTTGCTACTGTTCCTCTTCTTAGCATCTCAAAGCCAGGAATTTGGGACTGAGTTCTTCTCATGTTGCCATATGTCTGAGTTTTCACTTTTCTGCTGCCCTCTTCTACTTTTTTAGGTGCCCTAGTGGTTAGATTGGATCTATGCATATAATCTAGAATACTCTCCCCATATCAGGGTTCTTAATATAATTACATCTGTGAAGTCCATTTTGACATATAAGAGAACATATTCATAGGTTCCAAGGATTAAGGCATGGACATCTTCGGATAGCCATTATTCTGCCTATGACATATCCCATTTCAT
>NW_011888860.1:5322876-5325599 GCF_000151845.1 Pteropus vampyrus | reverse complement strand
GGGGGGGATGTGATTTTGCATCCCTCTTCCCTAGGGAAACTTGGCAATATCTGTTTGTCACATGTGGGTAAAGGTGCTACTAGCATCTAATGAGTCAGGCTAAGGATGTTGCTGAACATTTTGCAACACATGAGTTAGTTCCTTCTACAACAATAAATAATCATCTACCCAAAAATGTCAGTCTGATCTATAGAGATGTGATGAACAAGGCAACTTTAAGAAAAATGGCATATTGTCATCCTGGAACTGCAGAAATGAAATTATACAATCCTTGCAAAGCATTTGTAAAGTTAGACATTCAATGAAAATACTGATAACTAGGACAATTTTAATAATGATGATGATCATGAATATTAATTTACATACATAAGAATAAAATATGAGAGTAAAGAGAAGAGTCTGATTTGACTGAAGACTGTCTATAAACAGGGACTCTGCGTAGGCCTAATTTCAGTTGACAGATATAAGCTGGCTGTCAGATTTTATTATTCCTAGAAAGCCTTATGCCTAATGTCAGTCTAACTCAAATATTTCATTCTACACCTAGAACCCCAAATCCTTCTTTTTTTTTTTAGTTTACTGAGAAATAGGCCATCATGGCTGGTACTATTTTCATTGAAAATTTTGAGTGGTGTTATGTGGAAATTTGGTGACGTTCACTATTAAATATAATAGTCTACATTTTATCTGATAACATTTTAATGTTTTAAAAAATATCACTAGTTACCTCTGACTAAATTTTATTTTTTAGTAAAATTTTTAAGAAAACATATTGAGATATAACACATACCTAGAAAAGGGCACAAAAGCAAACATAAAATGATTTTCACAAAGTAACACATAATGTAACTCATCAATCAAGAAAAAGAATTTTTCCTCTCCTCCCAAATTTCTTCTTTGTTCCATTACTAGTCACTGTCCCCAAGACTTATTATTTTAATGGGGGTAAAATTTACACATAATAAAATTTATTATATTAATTGTTCAATTACACCAGATTTTATATATCAGTGTAATGGTATAACCATTACCTAAACAAGACATAGAACATTTTATCACATCAAAAAGTCCCCTCACGCATCTTTCCAGTCAATACTCCTTCCTGATTCAGGCAATCAATTTTTAATTTACATTATTGTAGGTTTTTCCTTGATCTTCCGCTTTATATAACTGAAATAACGATATATGTTTTGCGTCTATGTATACATGTGTGTAAGTGTGTAGCTTCTTTTGCTCAGCCTATTATTTTTGAATTTCACTTTTTTTTTCAAGAGTAATTAGTTTGTTTCATTTTTTATTTTTGAAATCCATTGTCTGAATATACCACAATTTGTTTATTTGGTCTCCATTGGATGCACATTTTGTTTATTTCCAGTTTTAGACTATTATAAAAAAATATATTGCTGTGGACATTCTTGTATATGTCTCTTAATGAACATATATATATTTGTATATCTTGGATAAATGTCTAGAAGTGTGGTTGTTATGCCATATGGTAGAGGTATGCCAAAGCTCCTGCTAGGCAACTTTTAGCAAAATTCTAATCTATCAGGTCTTAAGGAAGATAAATGCAGAAGTAAATATAATTGTTCTATTGTATGTCATAAGCAAAGTTGTAATTTCAAAAAATGAGGAGTTTTTACTAGTGAGATTCATTATCTCAGATACTAGAAATTTTTATAAGTATGCAGTTATGAGTCACAGAAACAGACCATCACTATTTTTCTTATATTAAAATAAGAATAAATAATGAGAGTTACTTCATTATTTTCTAGGTAACATAAACTATGGTAGACATTTTAAAAGCATCAAAGATAGCTCTTTCATTCTATAAATCTCTACAGTGTAAAAGAGAAATAGATGGTGTATTAGTTTCTCGTTGCAGTAATAAATTATCATAAGCTTATTTACTTAAAATAATCCAAATTTATCATCTTAAAGTTCTAAATCAGAAGTCTGTCACATCCCTAGTTCCAAGCTTTTCTCAGCCCCTGGTGGCAGTATTTGTATATTTAACGTCAAAATAAGTCAAGGGAATGCCAAGTAATATCCTAATGGATCACCTGATTGCCAAATTTAAGCATTTGAAATAAAACATAAGGTTAACCTATTTGAAACATTCTTATTTATATCAATTTCTATATTAACCTTATAGGAATTATATTCCAGTTGAATTATGCGAAGTTTGGCAAAAAGAAGTAGAACATTAGAAGAATTATTATAAAATCAGTCCCGATAAGGAAATTAGAAACTTTGACAGAATCATGTTATAGAATATTAGGCAAGTTATTTAATCCGCTTTCTTCTGTAGACTAAAACTTCATTTACATGTTACTAGACAGGGAAGAGAGGTGAGGTTTCATTACTAAACTCATGTAAAAGGATGAAAGCACTCACTTATTGTCTCTTTCTGAGTGGTAAGTTTCCTTGTTATACATCGGTTTCATATTTGTTGTAGTACCTTGGAAGACACCTACTACATAAGGCTACTCTGCTAAGACCAGGAGATGCAGCAGCCCTACCTAATACATAGAAACAAACACAGAAAGACAGCCAAAATGGGGAGACAAAGAAACATGTCCCAAATGAAGGAACAGAATAAAGCTCCAGAAAAAGACTAAACAAAATGGAGACAAGCAATCTAACAGATGCAGAATTTAAAACACTGGTTGTAAGGATACTCAATGATCTCAGTGAGAACTTCAAGTAAGAGATAGAAAATA
>NW_011888860.1:5317619-5321826 GCF_000151845.1 Pteropus vampyrus | reverse complement strand
TAGAAAATTGAATATAGTTTTTCTCCTACATACAACTCTTTAGATCGGTCTTGACAAATAAGACTAATGTTATTGCATTAGTTCCTAGGACTGCCAAAATAAAGTACCGCAAACTGTATGGCTTTAAAGAACAGATATTTATTGTATCATAGTTCTGGAGGCTAGAAGCCCAAAATAAAGATGGTGACAAGGCATTACTCCCATTTAAACCTGTAGGGAGTATTCTTTCTTGTCTCTTTTTAGTTTTTTTGTGGTTTGCCAACAATCCACAAGAAAAGTTTAAGTGCTGTTGCAGCACTTAAATCTTTGCCTTCATGGTCACTTAGTGTTCTCCCCTCATGTGTCTCTGTCTCTGTGTCTCTTCTTAGAAGGAAACCAGTCATGTTGGATTAAGGATCTACCCTACTCCAGTATTACTTCATTTTAACTAATTATAACAAAAGTAATTTTGTTTTCAAATAAAATCACACTCTAAGCTACTGGGCATTAAGACTTCAACATATATTTTTGATGGATACAATTCAATTTATAATAGGCATTATTAGCATTATTTTTTGCTTTTATAGAAAAATAATTTAAAATGCAAATAAATCATATTTTGTACTATACAATGGGCTCTTTCTCAAAAGAACACCAATAGCTATGTGTGATTTGTGAAAAAAACAAATTAAGGTTACATTCAACAGTAAGAATATAATTGGGGTGGGCATATGAACTTTAAATAAATTATCTTCTTACCCAATGTTTTTCTTTAATTCTTTTATTTTAACATAAAGCTGAATCTTCTAAAATTTCAGAAATCATACATTCTTCACTGACAACCCCTAGTTTTAAGAAAATAACAACTAAGAAACAAAAGCAGAAAAGTAAAATGGAAAAGCAAAAGTAAGATATAATTTTTGCAGTAATTACATTGCAAAAGGAATAAAATCTCCAATCAGAAGGCTGAGAGTGTCTGCAAAAGAAAAAGTTCCCATTATAAACTTTATACAATATATAAAGAAAAGAAAAAAAAAATTATACCAGACACTTGATAAAAATGGCAAAATAGATTTTATTTGATCTGTTGCAGTATGGGAGACAGACTTCAATATAAAACTGAACTCAACTCTGAATATAGCAAAGACAGTTGAAGATGTATAGCCAATGAGTAGAATGAGAGAGTCAGTGGAAAGAAAGTTACCAAGAAGATATGTCAAGAGTAGGGATATTCTTGCTAAACTGGCTTAACAGGTTTATTGTTAAAGGCAGTTCAAAGACTTAGATAGACATCAATGGAGGAAATGAGTAACTCGATCAATTATCAAGGGTGGGAGGAGTCTTGCTAAACTAACTTAGAAGTATTCTTTACTAAAACTAGGTTGGGCATGTCAAGGACAAGATAGTATCAAATTTGAGGCCTAGTCAAGAAAAGTGCTTAGAGGATCCTGAAGTTTGGTCAAGGAAGGAGTCTGTGTCATTTGTACTTGAAAATGTAAAAGCAAAAATAGGACGAAGTTAAAAAAGTTAAAAGATATATAAATTTAAATGAAAGACACATGGAAGTTTATGTGATTATAGTAAAGTGATAAAAAGTAGATTTTGAAAAATAGAAAGCGATATGTGTAATTATAAATGCATCAATCCCTCAAGAAAACATAATTTGACAAAAGCTTCAAATTAGGGAAAAATAAAAAAAATTAAAATAAAGGAAAAAAAAGAAAAATCTATAATTGTAGAGATTTTAACATCCATTTTAGAGTAAAAATCCAGAGTAGACAATATTTAGAGTAGACAAAATCCAGTAAAGTTATAGAACATCTGATTCAAAATTATCAATAAGATTGATTTATGTGACATTTACAGACATTACATATAACGGTGCAGAAATCAATGAAATAAAAAAAATGAAAATTTTATATCAGTTTTTTCCTTAAAAAATCAATAAAATTGTTGCATCCCTACAGATTATAATCAAGAAAAAAAGAGAAAAACTATTAATATCAGAAATGGAGTAGGAATGATTAATATAGATGCTATGGAATGGAAATTAAGGGATTATAATGAACAATTTATAAAAATACATTCAGTAACTCATTTAAAATGAACACATTTCTTTACAAAATACACTTATCAAGTATAATTCAAGAACACATTTTAAAAATAGTCATATTTCTGTTAAATAAATATAATTTTTATTTAAAGGAAAAATTAAAACCTCCCAATGAGGAAAACATGTAGCACAGATATTTTCATTGATGAATATTGAAAAGAAATATAGGGACACTTTTATGTAAATTTTTATGTAAACTCTTTCATAAAACAAAGAAGAGAATACTCTCCAACTCACCGTGAAGTCAGCACAAACGTGATACTAAAGTCTGATACATACATTACAAAGATAAAAGAACATACCTAAAGAACATAGATGCAAACAGTCAACAAAATTTTATTACGTAAAATCCAGCAATATAAAATTAGTAATATCATAACCCCCCGAGTTTTATCCCAGAAATAAAAGATTAAACATATGAAATTAATCAAGATATTTCAAAATATAAGATAAATGAACATATGGTCATCTTAATAGATAAAACAAAATTTAACACATTTATGATAAAATTAAACATAAATTTAATATTCATGATACAATTTCTGAGAAAATGAAAAAATAAAATAATCTCGATTTTGTAGAGAACAACTATTAAAATATCAGATAGCGTCATATTAAGGGTAAGATAGTGAATATTTCACAAATTGGAATATTCAATATAAATTCTCCACAAATAGACCAAAAAATTCTATGTAACCCTAGTAAGAATTATTTTTGGAGAATTTGACAAACTAGTATCAAAATTCAAATGAAAATTCAGTGGACCTGGAATAACTAAAATGAACATGAAAAGAGTAAAGTTAAAGGATTTACACAATCCATTTTCAAGACTGTAAAGTTACAGGTATCAAGACAGTGACATAATGGTGAAAGGAGATAAGGATCAATGAAACAGAATACTGTATATTGAAATAAGTCTCAAGTTTATAGCCAATTGATTTTTCTAGAAAGCTGCTAAGTAAATTCAAAAGACAAAGAATATTCTTTTCAACAAATGGTGAGTAATCAGATATCCATAATATTAATAAAACATTCTTAATCCCAACCTCATACCATTCTGAAAAATTACCTCTAAATTGATTATAGATCTAAATGTAAAAGTGAAATCCAAAATATTTCTAGAAAAAAAGCACAAGAGAAAAATCTTTGCAAAATAATTCTTAGAATAAAAAATTATTAAAGTGATAAGTTTGACTTTGTAAAAATTACATTTTTCTTTTTCAAAAATACTAGTAAAAAATATAAAAGCTAACTACAAATGAAAAAATATATATTTTGAATTCAAATATCAGACAAAGGACACATGTCTAAAATATATAACAGACTCCTAAAGATCATTAGTAAAAAGAAAAATAACCCAGTAATTGCTGAGCAGATTACTTCTACACTTCACGGAAGAGAAATCAATGGTTGACATAATGAAAATATGTTCAAAGAGAACAAAGTTTCAGTTACGCAAGGGAAAAACAAATACCACATAATTTCACTTACATGTGGAATCTAAACAACAAAATGACCAAACAAAACAGGAAGACTCATAATGCAGAGAACAAACTGATAGTTGCCAGATGGGAGAGTGTGCTTAGAGAGCTGGGTGAAACAGCGAAGGGATTAAGAAGTACAAATTGACACTCCTAAAACTGTTGCAGGGATGTAAAGTACAGCATACGGAATATAGTTAATAATATTGCAATAACGATATATGGTGCCAGTTGTGTACTAGAATTATCAGAGTTGGGGAGAGATCACTGCATAAGTGACATAAATGTCTATTCACTATGCTGTACACATTTAATATAATATTGAATGCCAACTGTAATTGAAAAAAATTAAAATTTAAATTAAAAAAATCTAAGTCCTAGAGATCTATTGTACTATATATTGCCTATAGTTAATAATACTCTATTATATACTTAAAAGTTTGTTAAGAGGATATATCATCATCATCATCATAATAATAATAATAATAATAATAAAGAGGATAGAGAAACTTTTGGAGGTGGAGAATATGTTTATGGCACAGATTGTGCTTATAGTTTTATGGGTATATACTTATCTCTAAACTCATCAAGTTGTATACATTAAATATGCCAAGATTTTTGAATGTCAATCATA
>NW_011888860.1:5314309-5314759 GCF_000151845.1 Pteropus vampyrus | reverse complement strand
AAAAAAAAAAAAATATGGCCCACTGAATGGGAGAAGACATTAACCAATGATACATCTGATGAGTGGTTGATATCTAATATTTATAAACTCATATAAATGCATATAGGTCAACACCCCCCAAAAATCTACTTTTAAAAATGGGCAGAAGATTGAATAGACAGTTCTTCATAGAAGATGTACAGATGGCCAATAGATATACAGATGGCCAAACCACACTGAGATATCATCTCATACCTGTCAGAATAGCTATCATCAATAAATCAACAAGTTTTGGCAAGGATGAGGAGAAAAGGGAAGCCTTATGCACTAATCATGGGACTGCAAATTTTGCAGCCAACATTTAAAACAGTTTTGCGGTTCCTCAAAAACTTAAAAAATAGAACTACCTTATAACTTAGCAATTCCACTTATGAGTATTTATCCAAAGAAATCCAAAACAAAGTGATATAT
>NW_011888860.1:5312442-5314259 GCF_000151845.1 Pteropus vampyrus | reverse complement strand
GGTTCCTCAAAAACTTAAAAAATAGAACTACCTTATAACTTAGCAATTCCACTTATGAGTATTTATCCAAAGAAATCCAAAACAAAGTGATATATATACAAAATGGAATATTACTTGGCCACAAAAAATGAATGAAATCTTACCATTTGCGACAATGTGGATGAACCTAGAGAATATTATGCTAAGTGACATAAGTCAGACTGAAAAAGACAAATGCCATACGATCTCACTTATATGTAGAATCTAAAGGACAAAATAAATGAACAAACAAAACAAAAGACTCATAAATAGAGAGAATAAACTGATAGTTGCCAGAAGGAGGCAGTTGGGAGGACTTGATGAAAAAGGTGAAGGGATTAAGAAATACAGATTGGTATTTACAAAATAGTCACAGGGATGTAAATTACAGTGTAGAGAATGTAGTCAACAATATTGCAATAACTATGTATAGTGCCAAGTAGGTGCTAGACTAACTGGGGGATCACTGCATAAATTCTATAAATGTCTAGCTACTATGCTGTACACCTAAAACTAATATAAAATAATATAGAATGTCAACTGCAATTGAAAAATTAAAAAATAAAAAAAGGAGGGGAGTGAAGTGAAGGGGATTAAAAGCTTCAAATTTCCAGGTATAAAATAAATTAGTCATGGAGATGTGATGTACAACATAAGAAATATAGTCAATAATATTGAAATAATGTTGTTCAGTGTCAGATGGTTGCTGGACATATGGTAATCACTTCTTTAAGTATATAAATGTTGAATAATTATGGTGTACACCTGAAAGTAATACAATGTTGTATTTTAGCTATATTTAAAAATCTTTTTAAAAATTCTTCTAACCTAATAGAAAGACAATGGACTTCAAATTTAAATATTATCGAACTCAAATACTAGCTTAGCAACCATTTCCCAGGTCATTTTGGAGAAGTTATTTACTTATCTGAGCCTCATCCTCTCGTATATAAAATTGTTTAAAATTATCTTGGATTGTTGTGAAGATTATATATAATAAATATGAATCATTTGGTTCTTATTATACTTTATAACAACATATAGGTGGAAATTTTGACTAAATTAACTCCCTCTCCTATTCTAAGATTCTATGATTCCAGATTAACTGAGAGACCAGACAAAATATATAAAATTTTAAAAATGTAATTGTAATTATATGTGTGTGCATATATATATGACAAAGAGAGAGACAGAGAAAGATAGAGAAAAAGAACCAGAAGGAAAACAAATGATGAATAAATTATGGGCAGAGGAAGTTCTAAGTGGGAGATCTGGGAGCTCTGTGTCTGTGAACATAATGACCATTTCACTGTCAGTTAAGTATGTAAGGACAAGACGCTCAGACATCACAAAGAAAAGAATCATGGAAAAGAATAGCTGCCAAAATGCCCCACTAACTAGAGCTTTTGGCTGCCTAAAAATGCAGAAGAGAACAGCATATGACAGCCTTTCTACCCAGCTTCATTTATTATAGAATTTGTTGAAGATGTTCCTTGTCTTTGAATCATAAAGCTACAAGGTCTTAGGTCTGTTATTATATACATATTTCATCTTTATTTTATTTTTAAAAGGTTTTACAATTTTTTAAAATTTAAATCAAAGAATAAATATAAATTTAAGCAAAAAATTATAGAAAAGCAAATTAACTTTATTCATTGAATGAGGTGTTTCTGTATCTTCTCTGAGAAAGTCAGACATTGTGCAAGTTGTGCAATATCTGATCGGAAGGACTTTCCAGTATAGGCATGATGATAAAGATATAAATGGTTGTATAGCAAGTAATACTTTGAACTATTAAT
>NW_011888860.1:5306544-5312209 GCF_000151845.1 Pteropus vampyrus | reverse complement strand
TATCATTTAATTAGGTATTTAGTGAGCTTCTGCTATAGCTTTCACAATATTAAAAGTTCAAATAAGAAAGTCCCTGTCTTCGAGGATGCAATGTCCCTTTTGAGAAAAATAAAAGTATAAGGGGATTATTTTTTATGACAACATTAGGAAAGATCAATACATGAGAATAAGGGGAAATAATTATTTGATGGAAGTATTGAAAACATGTAGAATTTGTAAGTGAAATCGATTGCCGAAATAAACTTATGAGATCAGAGAATTATTATTATTTTAAATAATTATAATATATAAAGTACCCCATCTCAGTTTGTGTTAGTCTACTCGGGCTGCTATGACAAAACACTGTAGACTAGGTGGCTTAAAAAACAAATATATTTCTCACAATTCTGGAGGCTAAGATCAAGATCTGGAATTCCAAGATCAAGGTGTCAGCAGATTGGTGTCTGGTGAAGGCCCTTTCTGATTTACATTCACATCTCACTGTGTCCTCAATGGTAGAGAAAAAGAGAAGGCAATCTTCCCTTCTTCCTCTTATAAAGCCATTAATCTCATCCCATTCTTATGACCTCATCAGACCTTAATTACTTCCCAAAAGCCCCATCTCTAAATATAGTCACATTTTGGATTAGAGTTTCAATATATGAATTGGGAACATACAAATTGGGGGACACAATTCAGTTCCTAGAACAGTTCTCAGAAAAACCATCAGAAATGGAGTATATATATATATATACCTTTCTTCAGAAAATTAAAAAAAAAAAAATGGGGAAGATACCCTTACAAATCTCTTTCTCATAATGTTCTTATGAGCATTAAATCAAATCAGATAAAAGGCAGAAAGCTCTTAACACAAGCCTATGTGTCAAAAAATAGTTTGACCTTTGTATTATTAGCTGCCAAGCAGTAAGCCAGGCATTTCTGAAGCATTATCTACAATTTTGGGTTTTTTTTTTTTTTTTTTTCAAAATAATTGCAAAGCGAGAGTAATCCTCCTTTCACAGTGAAGAGACTGAAGTAAACACATTTCCAAAGTCACGTAGTTCTTCAGAGCTAGAGTTAGGATTAACACCATTGTCTTAAAGCCCAGGCTTTATAAACCAAATCAAAATACCATTTTTTCTTGAAGTTATTGGTGGTTTATATTTGTGATCATATGTTTAATATTTTTATAATTTTAAAAATTATTAGGAAGAAAAAATATATCAGAAAATGTGCCACTTTCAAAAAGTGATGAGTCATGATGTACATCCATTTGTCGGTGAGTTTCAAGATTATCAAGTAGTTATAGCAGGATGGGAGTATGGAAATACAGGACCGTGATTTTTAACGTAATATCTTATAAGGTATACAATATTATCTGGAATCAGATAAACAAATTTTCAGATTTAATAAGCAAGAAAAGTGACCCATTACCCCAGAGAACATGATAGATCTAACAAAAACGTACAGGGATGTTGAAGTTGATGATTAAGTGGAGCAGGAAAGTGGGTAAATTCTTATGGTAAATTCAAAGACGGTTGAATGCCAATTAAAAAAAATAAACGCTGTAAGGAATACTTAGACCCAGATAAGTTCCTATTATGACCAGTCTGCTAAAGTAAATTATAAGACAAATGAATATCCTGGCTGAGTTAGGTCTTATGATATAGAAAATTTCCTAAGAGTCTAACAATGAGGAAAGTTTTATTTCTACCATCCATAGGAGGTAGTAGTGTGGTTAAGAAAGCAGACTGTGGAGTCAAACATCTCACTGGTTGTATAATATTGTTAAAATTTCTTAATCACTCTTTACCTTAGTTACATTTTGTTCTGCTTTAAGCTCATACAGTGAAAATAACAATAGCATTTACTGTTGTTTTATTGCTTAAATAAGAGAAAAAATAAAATGTACAGTGCTGGGTTTTGTATATATTCATCACTTGAAAAAACAGCTTTATTATTTCTGCTTCTTAACATGCTTCATTATGTCAGAGGCTTCCTTGTCTCTTTCAACAAACATCTCGACAAATATATTATGGTTGAGAGAGACAGTAAAAAGCATTCTTATTCTTAGTGACAAAGCTAAAACTCCTACATGAGTTGACTCATCAAGCAAGATAATTTAACACTTTTGGGAAATAGACCCCTTTGAGACTCTAATGAAAGGTACATATGTTACACTTGCCAGGTATGGAGGTGGTCAATTATGGCAATGGGCTAAACTGAAGGTAACAATTGAGACTTTATTTACTTTGACAGTATAAGCAAAAGGTCACTAAGACAGGCACTGGTTTTCCAGTGTTCTATTCCCTCTCCACTCCACCCTCCTGCCCCCACCCCAGAATGGTAATGGGAGAGAGTGAGATGGCATGCAGCATAGGTGCCTCGAATCATCTCACTGCAGAGGAGCATTGAACATAGATTCCTGCCTTTGTGTGGACCTGAGGAGCCAGACGATGAAGAAGGGGAAAGGCTAGCACTAGAAAAGCTAGATGGAAAGTGCCTTAGCCAAGACCCTCTGACAAGGAGGCCTCAGAATGAAGATGCCTGGGCTAGAAATGCAAATATACTTGTGAGCTTGATGGGTTTCAGCGGGCATAAGTCCTTGACTGAAACTCCCTTCACAGACTAATACACTTGGCTATGTGCCGAGTTTAATGTGTGGACGAACGGTGACTTTCCCCCATGAGACCTGCCAGAAGATGCCATGTAATTGCCTATGGTCAGACCTGAAAGATCACATGCAGGATTTTGGCCAGGAGTTGGACTTCTCAATATCTACAAATACTTTGTGTATCTTATATTACTTACTGTAAATAAACAAGATATCAGAACAACTTTTACACACATTATATATTTTTCACCCCATGAAAAAGTTAATGCCTACTTCATAAAACACATCTAAACAAAAACCACATTTTTTTTTTTTCTGCACAAAAATACATTTAAACAAAATAGATGCAGCTTAGTGAGTATAAAACATCAACATTTGCTGTGGGCATTTTCACATTTTCATGCTAATATCTTGGCCAAAAATGAAAGTAGATTTTGTTTGTTTTTACATGTTGAAATTGTATATCCACAAAGATATGCAATAGGAGTAATAACTAATATTAAGAGCTATGTTTTTTGAGAGTTACTATGTACCTAGTACTACCTAAGATTTTTTTTCTGCGTAAGAAGAGCACTCGATAAGGTAGAATCAGAAAATAACTTCATTTTTCCCATTCTGCCTTATATATCTTCAAACCTACTCAGTGTGCTACCATTCGTTCACCTGTGCGCATCTAAGCCAAAGAAGAGATATGTGCAGGTTTTTCAGCAAAAAAAAGTAAGATTTATTTAGAGAATTTCAAGTCCCAGAGACACAGGTGAACTATTGCTGTCAATAAAGTTGCTCCCGGGTTATATGGGAAAAAATCAGTAGTCATGGAAAATAAGGTAGTCAGGGTCCTGGGTGCTACTGATTGGATGATTGGAGGGGAATGAGGTAATTAGTGTGTCTGGTTCTGGAATCAGCCTTGGGGCCATCTTGTCTGGTCCCCTGTGGCTGGTGGGGTTGTTGTTCCTCCTAGATGTGCCTGGGGCTAAAACAGGTCTAAAGCCAAGATGTTATCCTTAAAGTCCAACCAAAACCTATTATCCTCATGATTATAGACCTGAGGCTCAGTTAAACTTTTGTCTTGAGGCTTAATGATTAAGGAAGCAGGCATACAGAGGATAAGGGCAGGGGAAAAGGCAATGCCATCATCTGTGCAAAACCAGCTTAAATTAGGGAGAGAAAAAAAATTATATTAATGAAATGAAGTTTGCGGTTACAATTGCACTGTTTCATCCCTGACATTTGGTTATAAATTATAGGCAATTCTGTGACTTTTTTTTTCACTTTTAGATGATGAAATGGGTAATGAAATATACAGACCAGCTTAATTTCAACATTCAATATCTTTTAGCACTGGAGCTTCTCTCCTCTGCCAGTTTGAGATTCCTTTGAGCTGTAAAGCCAGTGGTGAAGGAGGCTATGGGTTGATTTTACATTATTCTTCTTGGATATGTGCTATTCATTCCTCCTTCCTACACAGTATCTATATAAACTGTGTATCTTCCTACACAATTTGTGTAGATATTGAGAATATCTGCAAGATTAGAATGAAAGATACAGAGAAGAGGTAAATGAAAGAAAGTTTTTCATTAATTAGCACTAAATAATCCGGCTCAGATGTCCTCGAGGTATGGCAGTCTCAATATTACTGTTTTTTTTCTTTCTTTCTTTCTTCTTTTTCTTCTTCTGTTCCTCCTTCTCCTCCTTCTTTTCTTCTTCTTCCTTTGCTTTCTTCTTTTTCTTTTAACTAATTGCGAGTTTTTATGGCTTCCTCAAGGGAACCTCTCTAGGTGCCTCTGCTTGCAGCTTTCTTGACAAGTCAATGACTATTCTCTGGTTGGCCATATAAATGCAGCCTCCCCGCCTCTCCCCACACCAAATATAAATGTGTGTGCATCACACACACACACACACACACACACACACACACACGCACAGTGTATAATGACCTACAACCAGCATCTTATTGCTGAGGTCTTCTTATATAAGGCATAAATTATTCATGGTTAATTAAATTCAAAAGGCCTCAGAGTATACAAGAGAAATGGGCACCTTTGTTAATGGAATGAAACAAAGCTGGCTCCCAGGAGAGTCCCTCTTCTTCACTCCCCCATCAAGCCTGCAGCAGCTCTTAAATTTTATATTTCTCAGGCAGGGTGCAAACACAATGTTTTAGAGGACACATGGCAAGATAACTAAGTGGTCATCATGAATCTTCTTTTTGTTCTGACCTCAACTAAGAGGAAAGTGCCTCTACTCACTCCCCCATATTTAAGATAGGCAGAAGATCACAGTCCATCAATAATCGTCTTCAGAAAAATTCCTCTCTCCTATAACTAGAGGCTTTTTAAATCCTCAATATGTGTTAGTACCGGTTGGGCTTGTACATAGGTGGGCTAGCTCATCACTCTGGAATGTGTAAATTATGGGCAATATGTGTTCTTTTCTCAAGTTTTGTTATTTCAGCTAAAAATGAGAGAGGGAAGAGCTTGAGCTTTTAGTTATATAAATGTAAGCAAACAACAGATGACTCTCCACTGCTTTCTGGGCTTGGCGATGAAATGCTTATTTAAAAATCCCCAATCTTTCTCAAGATGTTTTAAGTTGAATTTTAGGGATATCACTTCTTTGTTTGTTTTCAAACAAACAAAAGTAATTTTTTTACAATCCGTGCCATTCTATTAGGACAGAAAAGGAAAACCTAAGGTATTTTGTTCAGATTTAACCTTCAAAGAAATTTTGCAGGATTTGAATTTGTCTTTAGATAGCTTTCTATGTAAAAATTACAAGACTTTGTGACTCCATTCCAGTATGTAGCAGTATTCCTTCCAGTAATGAAGAATCTGCATAATTACATCTTCAAAATTCTCATCCTTCTGAGAATTTTGGAGAAAAATTCATGGTGTTTCAGTAGCATACATGCATTGCTAGTAAGTCTTATGTAAATAAAAATATATTCATTATTAACTTTTTCCTTTTTCCTTAGAAATCTTTTTCCTTTAAAGTCTAAAGCTTATCATATTTTTCCCATCCATTTATTCTGAAGAGCTGATTTTCCTTTTCTCTCTGTTTTTAGGAAACAAC
>NW_011888860.1:5291180-5306341 GCF_000151845.1 Pteropus vampyrus | reverse complement strand
AGGAAGGAAGGAAGGAAGGAACGAAGGAAGGAGGGAGGGAGGGAGGGAGGGAAGGAAGGAAGGAAGAAACTTTAAAATTTAGCTTGTTATTTGTGATTAAGTCATATCTGAATTTCTTTTTTCCATACAGGTTACTTAGAAAATATTTATGTTCTTGGATTGGAAAATAATGTCACTGCTGTTTCATGTATAATAACAAAATCAAATATTACTTTTTAGTCTAATTTTGTGGAATTTTGATCATTCTTTTGCCAACTATTACTGGGGTTATTTATCCTCAAGCATATGCCTACTTTTGTCTACATTAAAGAAAGAATCTAATTTTCTAAATGTAACAGTCATTGATTTCTTTTATCTGAGAAAGTCATTTTTTATGATTCTAAAGTGATATACTTTAATTTTATATATTTTGAAAAATACTCAACAATATAATAAAAAAATAATAACCATAATCTCATCTCTCAGAGATAAGCACCATATCATTCTGCTTTCTTTTTCAAATATTTTATATATGTGACTACCACTGTCTGAATAGATGGGAAAATGACAGATGAATAGGTAGAATAATAAATAGTGAGTGATAGATTAATCCAAGATACTTCAATCTAAATATTTCCAAAATCCCCCAGTTCAGGTTTTATTTCCTCTTTAATTGTCAAATCAAATACCTAAAATCTTTATCCTAGGTTTAATAAACAATGCAGCATCTCCCCCTTGATTTGGGATAATTAACATGAGATAATTTTTTCCATGACACTTCTTGTTCTAAACCCCTTATTTTACCTAAGGGATTTTAAGAAGCAGATTTTCTAAAAAGTTTCATAATCCCTCACCATGTGTTATTTTCCAATACAACTTTTACTTTTTTTTTCAGTAGTTAAGTTTCTCATTCGGTCACACTTTTGGTTATGTAAATCGTTATTTAACAAGTAATTATTAAAACTTTATTATGCTAGCCACTGTGAAAATCATTTGAATACAGAGGTGAGACAGAAAGCAAAGTTTCTTTTAATAATGAAATTAAAATTTAGCTCTCTGAGGTAGTGGGTATAGGTGTAAGTTTGCCTCAATCAATCCTTTGGCTTGCTTAAAAATATTTGAATATTGTACAACATAGCTCGGTGGTAATGTGGTATGGGAACTTAATTACTCTGACATCTTGTTATAAGAAAGTAATTATCTTAACTAATTTGAATTCACCACAAACAATTGGATCTACCAGTGCAAGGCAACAATTTGAAATATGTTAAATGATATTTATCAGAAAAAAAAGACAATATGTTAACTTTTGATCTAGAGAGCCACATGTACTTGAGAAACATATTGACATATAATTTAATTTTCTTTCTAAATGAACATTAAATCAGAGAGTTTGTCATGTGTCAGACATGCCTGTTTATTTATTTAAGCCAATACTCATCTGTTCAATGAAGTTTTTATATGCAACATCCAATTAAAAATTTATTCTTTCTTAGTCTACATCTAGAATGTATATAGTTATCAAGCTGTGAGCATAGAAAATCAGACAATGAAAAGATGCCTAGGGAATAATGACATAAATTATAACATATATTGTCTTTTTTTTCCCTTGAGACGTATATATCTCTCATATACAACTTGATTTATATGGTAACCACCACGAAAGAAATGGATTTAATCAAATTTAAAACTGAAAGTTTTATCTCACCACTTTTAAAGTCAATCTTGTATCACACATATATTTAGTCTGATTTATTAGTGATTAAATACTCATGAGTAACACAGTAAATTGAAGCCAGATTACTACACTCAAATTTAAGTAACCAACTATTAATTCACTGTGATGTTTATTCCATTTTGCCTTTTGTTAATTGTCTTTTTTACTTGGTAAGTATTATTTAAAGTTAATATAAGGAGAAAATCTAAATACTTTATTTGTAACAATATAAACACAACCAGATGTGCAGTGGTAAAGATAACGATGGACATATAAAAATTCATGGGATGCGGCAGATGGCCATTTGAACCATCTAGATTTCATACTCTCAGAAATACATAAGATGAAAAATCTCTATTAAACCAAATGATGGATCTGAAAATATAAACAATGTTGAATGTCTGCAGAAAATGTTATTTACTAGTGTTTTATGTTTATTTAAGGCATATAGTACTTTTCCTGAATTATACCTACGTTGGTCATAGCTAATTCCATTAAGATTGTAAAATGTCAAGTTTTCTGCATCTAAAGTGGTTGGATTTTATGAATATTTTAAATTATAATTACTTAGCTTATATCGTATTGTGCTTTAAAGACTCAAATTAAATTGGTTGTCAACTTAACACTTCATTTGACCCTATGATTCCTTGGAATAGGTACAAAGGGCATTTGTGTTATTGCAAATGAACTTAGTTTAAAAATCATTTCTACTGACTGTTTAACATGATGAGATATAGTAGTACCCAGTAAATTTGATATTTATCATTAAGATATATTTATGAGAATATACATAAAGGAATAAATAATCCACTATACATTTTAAAAGCATAGAAAATCATATGACAAAGTATATATTTATTCATTTATTTTATAATTCAAAATATATTTATTCAAAATGTCATTCTGACCCTGTAACATGTGAGTATTGTGTCTACCCAGTTCTTGGCAGTTGAGTATCACTACCTGTTCTCTGTTTTTCAGGGTCCTATCATCCCTATTATTAGCAGTAACAGCTTCTCTTACCTTAATGTCTGACCCAAAGTAACCACTCATTACTGTTTTACTAAATGCTGATGCTCCTCTTTACATTAAGGTAAGAGAAGTGTTAATCCACCACTCTATAAAGTCCTAGTCTTTAGCTCTGTCCTCCCATTGCAGGAGATAAGACCTCTTTCTAACCTTCTAGGAAAGTCTACTGGCTTTTACACTTGGCTTTCCATAGTCTGTTAATTGCCTGTAACTTTTTGTTATCTTTTTCAGAACATTAAAATGCTTAATAATATTAATTCAAAATCATTGTCTGTATAATTATTATTTGCCTTGTACTTTTCAGACAGCCAATATCAGTCACACAAACTAATGCATTTTCTACAGAGTATGCTATCCTGATTCATCACTAGTGGTTTTTAACCTTTGGACTGCTTTATTGTTCCAGGAGTTTCCTGTGTTCCATCTGCTACCATGGATGCCATCCTCATTGTCAGGTTGACAGTAAGAAATCCAACTCCAAAGTATCATCATAATCTGCTTCCTCTGAACACTCTCAGTATAACTGGTCATAGATTTTTCAAGGAGGAGATATTCAAATAGTGTTTTGTATACAGAGTGTTTATTAGGGATCCGTACACATGGAATCGAGGTGGAGAAGCAAGACTGGCAATGATGCAAAAGCAATTTGCCATGCAGGCCTAGAAAAATGTTACTCAAACCAATAAGGAAGTCTGGAGCACATAACGGCCCATCAGAGTTACCCGACTTTGGGCCAAAATGGCTAGGTCATTATACCTTCCTCAACAGACATTAATTATAAGCTGCCACAGGAAGGCTGTTCTTTGTCAGGGCAGCTCTTTGCATCTGAGTCAGGTTTACAGATACTAATAATAAGCTGTTTGTTGACATGTGAAGCAACAAGTTATTGCTTGAAGGAGAACTGGTATTCACATCACTGTGTTCATTACACAGATTAGTCACTACAACATACCGATTTAGTAACCTGGAAGTCACAGCAATAGAAAGCACCTAAATTAAAGTAGAGAAATAGACAGGAAAGGAAAACAAAGCATAGGAAGAAATTAGGACACATTAAAAGTATAACTTGAGTGTAATTGGAGTTCTAGAAGAAAAGGAAAGATTAGAATAAAAGCGATTTCCTTTTCTAGAAGAAAAGGAAAGATTAGAATAAAAGTTTGAAGTTATCAAATCTGAGATGCCAAAACAGTAAAACAATACACCAAAGCACAAATTTAGGAAGCTCAGCAAACTCCATGCAGAATAAATACAAATAAAACCACATCTAGGTATATCCTGATCAAACTACTGAATAAGGGTAAGTGGAAATCTTAAAAGCAATCACATACACACAAAGAAGACAACATATTCTGGGAACAAAAAGAAGAAGAGTAAGAGTTTTTTTTTTGTTGTTGTTTAGTTTTTTGTTTTTTGTTTTTTAACCAAAATAAAACCATGAAACCCAGAAAACATGGGATGCATTATTAAATTGTTGAAAGGCCATAAATGTCAACCTAAAAGTTTATAGCCAGTAAATATACTCTTTTATAATGAAAGTGAAACAAAAACACTTTCAAATAAATGAAAACTGAGAATATTTTTTTTTTTTGTCAACAGGGCTTGCATTACAAGGTAAAATTTCCATCAGATAAATTTCAAATCTAAATTTGAGTTAGAAACAAGCAAACTTTTGAAGAAACATATGAGAATAAATTATTGACCATGAAGAAGAAAAAAGATTTCTTTTAAAAAATATAAGTTAACCTATATCTATAGCAAGAATTTATGTTTATCAAAATATACACAAAAAAAATGCAAAGGCAAGCTACAAAGTAGAAGAAATGTGTATTGATACATATGATGATGGACACATATCACATATAGTATATATATATATGTAAAATAGCTACCAATCTGTATCAAAGAGACTGAAAAATCTAATTGAAAAAGCAAAAGTCTTAATCAGGCAATTCTTAAACAAGGATGTCCAAGATAAATATATGAAAAGTTGCTTAACTTTATTGGATATAGAAAAATGCAAATTAAAACACAAAGCAATACCAATTGTTAGCAAAATGTGGGGCAATCACAACTATTATTCACTATGTGTGAGATTTTAAACTATTATTGTTTTTTGGATATCTGTATCTATCAGTTTCTATTAAAGCTAAAAATATACATGCTCTTTGAATGTGGAATTATACTCCAAGAATTATGTTCAATGAAGTGCATATATATGGTCTTCAAATTCATGCCCATGAATTTTTATAACAGTGCTTTTTGTAACAAAAAATTGGATACTAACCATCAGAACTACAATAGATAAATAAATGATGGTGTTTTCACACATGCAATAGCTATACATAAATTAGAATGAACTAATGTTCTTTACAACAATATATTGACTTTAACAAACAGCATATTAAACAAAACTAGCCAGACATAAAAAAGTACATACTGTATGATTATATTCATGTAAAGCTCAAATATAGATATGATTAATATCATCTTGGTTATTATTAGCAATGAATGAATAATAAGTAGTATCTGAAAGGAGGCTTCTAGCATACTGAAATGTTTTCTTTTCTCCTTGTGATTTTGATCACATAACATACTATATTCATGAAATTCTATTATGTTATTTATTGTTTTTGCACTTTTCAGTAGTATATTATTTTCAGTAAAAATGTCAAAAAGAGTATGGAGAAATACTGACTATGAATGTGTAAAAAGTATTGGACATAGGTTCTTGAGTAAGAAGATAAAAATACAAATTTTAAAAATATATATATACTCACAAAAAATATATATAAATAATTTAAAAGTTATATGTGGATTATACATTATAAGTGATTCTTAAATTATTTTCACTTAGGTTTTTTAATTAAAATTTCTAAGTTCTCTAACATGAACAAATTTTAAAAATATATATTTAAATATACATTTAAATCTTTAGTTAATTTTAAGTTCATTGTTCTGTAAGCGTTGCAATAAGAATCCAATTTCATGTGCCTCTGAAAACCCAGCTATCTCTTAATTATTTCCTCCTTTTTCCCAGTGGTCTGCAATGCCACTCTTGTTAAAATAATTTTTCATGCATAAATGAATCTATTTCTAGCTCTGTATTCTGTTCCATGGTTAATTTTTCTATTTCCATGTAATTATTACGATTTTAATCATAATAACTAGAATAAGTCTTGCCAGCTGTGAGGGAAAGACCATCACTTTACTTTTCTTTTCTAGCAGTTTCTTGCCTTTCTCAATCCTTTGCTCTACCACATTATTGTATAACTATATATCAAGTTATTTAACAATTACAACTGGGATTTTGTTTTGGAAATGTGTTCCAAATCATATAGGTTCACTTCCTGGGGACATTACTATGTCTCTGCCATGTTTTATATAGGAATACAAATATCAGAGAACATTTATGAACATATAAAAAAATACCAAGAATATTATCTTGCTTAATTTTCATTTCAACCCATGATTCTATAATCATAACCAATCAGTAAATGATGACCTGGAAACTCAGGTGTGTTAATTACATAATCTTTAGCCACATAGCCTGTAAATGAGAACACTTTCATTTAAACCTAAATCTATCTGACAAGAAGTTAAAAATGTGGTTAAACCGAGAACTTAAAAAAGGAAAAGTGTGCTGATATGGCATCTCAGCATTGGTTTGTGTGATAGGCTGAATAATAGTCTCCTCAAGGATATCCACAGATATTGTTAAAGATACTGAGATGAAGAGATTATACTGTATTATCAGTATGGGCTTGATATAATCACGAGTCCTCAATTAAGAGAGACAAGAGATCAGAGTAATAATAGAAAGTGGAATGACAAAAGCAAGAAGTTGGAGTGACGCAAGGGAAGGGTCACAAGCCAAGAGATGTGGCCTCTAGGTTCATAAAAGTTGGACTCTACAGGCTTCTAGAACAGGCTCTAAAAGTTGAATAGGACAAGGAAACATATTGTGGGCCCTAGGCCTGGCTGGTCCAGGTCTGGCTGCAACCCAGGCTTGCGGCTAGGGGTATGACACCAGATCCAGCATGTCACATTAAACGCAGTAGTGCGCCTACACCTAGTTTATGTAAGCATGATTTAGCTTGTTATATTACACATGTGTGGCAGGATGCCACTATTGTTCTCTGACATGCAGTCCACTAACATGGAAGCACACTCTCCACAGTAAAGTTTGTGCCTTACATTTCGTTGTCATGTTGGCTCCTCATGGATTCTTCCAACTGGGCGTCTTACCACCAAAACCTTCTCTTCTCAATCAGCTCAGCGCTGACACATATTCTTATCTTAGATCCTCTAGTCAGAAGCAGACATGCTGATATCTTGACGTTAACCTAATAAAACTAATTTTGGATTTCAGACCTCCAGAACTGTAAGTAAGAAATGTGGTGGTTTTTTAGGACAGTGTTTATAGCAATTTGTTACATTAACAACAACAAACACAGTTTTCTGTACTTAAATAAACACACCAAGAATACCACATCATAGGCTATCTGTAGGTCAGGCAAAGACAAATTTCATTTTCTTAACTAACATATTAGAGGGGTTACTAATAAAAACCTGTTACTAAAAAGAAGTCTCCTTTGGGGAACTTATACAGTGGGCCTTAAAAATCATCAAGTCATTCCAGATGAAGTATTTCTCCTTGGTTGGTTCTCATTTCAAAAACGTTTTTTTTCCTTCACATCCTGTTGAGCTTTGTCATGCTGGAGACTTCCCACAGCATGCCACCACTGCAACTGAATGATAGAAATACGAACACCAGTGGGAGCCAAGTCTTAAAAAAAATTAAATTAAACTGTTACCTAGAATAGAGCCAACACCCCCACAATTCTGTACATGAATGCAGATCTATCAGCCTCGGTCATGATGAAGCCAGTAAATTGAAGTCTTTGTTGATCTTTCAGATCATCTTCAATAAAAACAATTTATGGATATTCTAAAGAGGCTAAATATTCTGGGTCTAACTGAAAACTGAACTATGAAAGATATATCAGATGATATAAGAGAGGCATGATACTATAAGTTTATAACTACATAAATACAATTCAAAATCTTTGCTGATTTGAGCATTACATTTAAACTTTTCAAACACTGAGCTTTTTCTTAAACCTATTACCACCATTATTTATAAATTCTAGCAAATCCATTTAAATAATCAATGGAATTATAATTAAATGAAATATTTATTGGAAATTTTGGAAAAAAATATTGGAATGGATAATAATATATACCAGATATGCATAGATTTTTAAATCCGCTTGTATTTTTTACATATCATCTATCACCTCAGAGGTGGAGAAAGAGCATCTTTTTGACAGTGGAAAAAAAATTACTACATTGATTACTTTTGTTTATTTTATTTTAGATAAACTAGCCATTTCAAAGTCCAAATTGCCCACTCATGCATTTTGTCCCCTTTTAAGGGTTTGCTAGTTCCGATCCTTTCTTTCAAAGTGTTTTTGAAATACCATCCTCATTTTTATCATTTTCACCGTGGGTGGCAGAAAGATCTTTGCTCATTAGCTTACATCTTGTATCCACATTAGATTTTGCAATTAAATCCCTCGCCAATACTCTTCTCAGTATTCCCTTGCCATCAGGAAACTTTCCGCCTTTAGTCTGTTCTATATCTAGGAATATACAAAGCTGCTCCCAGATGCCTGATATTTCTTGTTACCCTGTTTCATGCCAAATGTGGAGCTTCAGTGGGAGATGTACAGTTCTTGAGCTAAAATTGTGAAAGAAATACCAGTTACTGTGTTCTCATATTACCCTTACAGCTCCACCCTAAACATAATTTCAACCCAGGATAGTGCAGGTTTATTTTAATTTACTCAAAATTTTAAGTGGTTAAATTTATTTTGGAATTCAGAATTTGATAAATAATAAAAAGCAGTCTTTAATCAAGTACACTAGTGTTTCCACAATAAAAGATATAAATATTTATGCAAAATGGTATTTAGAGCTTTTTCTATTCTGGAAGTGTGGATAAGAGACTGCAGACCTGTAGTTTCTGAGCCTCTGCCCTTTATCTAATCCTCACACAAACTTCTACTCTCAGCATCTACTCATTTCATATCATATTACCATATTATTTGCATTATATCAGTCCTCCAAACTCCTGCTGAATTTTGTTTAATGAAGCCTGGTATTTACAAAAGTACTCTTAGAATTTTTTTTTAACTCAGGCCTTAGCTCTACTTTGAAAATTTATATATACATATCATATATATATATATGATGACTGTATACAATATTTTCATAGTCATTCGTTCTTCTGATGACAAACATTATACATTTTCACTCTATTGAATTCAAAGACAGCCATATGACATACTTTGACCGATAAAAGGTGAGCAGAAGTCATACTGGGTCACTTTTAGATAGAAGTTTATAAAACTAACACTGTATTCTCTTTCCTCTGCATTTGTGATCCTGAAAGCATGTGTCAGGATAGAGCCTCAGAAGCCTGCTCTCTCTGACTCATAGTCAGTCTATAAGATATTTAGGTTATATTTTACCGTGGTATATCCTAGCCTAGACTGCCAAATGCAAATATTTATAAATATAACCTAATAGTGATATTCCAAACACACATAAAGTACAGTAAACTATATAAAAGTTGTTCAATTGTCATTGAGATCACATATGTAACACCAAATCAAAACTTTTATATCAGTTCTTTTTAAAACATAAAAAAATTATGGCTATAGCTACTTCTTTTAATTATACAGATGTAGTTGTTATTTATAAACGGAGATTCCATTCTCTTTATTTTTGTGTTATTTACTTTTAATGACCATTAAAAAATACCTATATCAACTCTGATATTTAATTGCCAGGAAGTCTCAGTTATTTACTCCAAAATTCTGTCGTCCCCCATTGAGGATATGGAGCCCAATTTAATGGCGCTTTTCCTGCTCTTGGTTCTAAACTACAATGGACAGACAGAAACAAGATTATCAACAATGTCAGTGGACCCTCTCACCAGGATATCCCCCATTATGTCTGTGATCTCGCTTAGGGATCTCCAAGAATTCCTATTCAGGTGAGAGATCTTTGTGTTAGGTAGTTAGTCAGGCATGAGAGACAGGAGCAAAGGCCCAGCTCTGCAATCATAGAAACTTTCCTTGAAGACCTTCCTTGGACATCCCCCAAATACCTCCCTTTGCTAGAGCAAATTCTAGAGCACAAATTCTAGAGCACAAAATTCTAGAGCACAAAAGCCATAAAAGCTTCTGGCTAAACCAGCTACGAACGCATGAGCAGAAAGTATTGCCCATAACTTCAGCCTCATTATACCATCATTATAATCTCACGACTATGCCTATAAGTTCACGAATCTAATTATAACAGACTGAATTCTGGGTAAGCACATGTGCAATAGGCTAAGTGTTATACAGCAGCCAGCTGCCAGTCAAGGTGACCTCACATAGGGAGCATCTAAGACCTCCCATCACGGCCCAAATATAAACAGACTTTCCCATTTCTGCATTGTTACACTGTTTCTGGGTGGAAAACCGCTCCTCCCTTTGGGGTGTACTGTCTTATCTCTTCACTTCCCAAATTCCATAGGGCAGCAGCCTTCCTTAGAGCAGTCTGTCTCCTTCCAAAATGTACTTTCAATAAATCTTACTCTTTCTAAATCTCGCCGACCTATAATTCTTTGATGCGTAGGCGGGGAAGAATCAAGGGACAACACACAACACTGCCACCGTCCACTGTCTTCCTTCTCCCCTACACCGCTGGGACAATGCAGGATTTCATATCACCCCAGCAGTGACATTTGGTAGCACAACAAAATTCATAAATCCTTCCTCAATACTCTGCTAAGGCAGTTCATCATGTTTACCTGTTAATTCTAGGCAAATTTTGCATTGCAGTATCCATAATCCATTTGAGCAATATATCAGGGGAAGTTCCATATATTCTTGCCAGGAAGTTAATTCTCAACACATGGGAGATTGCTTTCACATTAATAAATTCTTTTCCATCCGGCTTTATATTCTTTACTCCTTTCCTGGTTCAAATCCTCATGATCCACACATATACATGTACATATATACATATATACCCTAGGTCTTGGCAATTACTTCAGAGTAATTACTGTTTTCTCCTTGAACACAGACTAAATTCTTCCTCTTCAATTAGTTGTCTCAAAGCAATAAGGAGAGGAAGCAGAAGAAAGTTCAGAGAAGACCAGTATCATCTTGCAAAGCAGCTGCCTCTGGTGGTATCTTTGCTGGATTCCTACTCAAGTTGAGGTTATAATTGTCTAATTAGTATGGTGTAGGGGTCTTCTCTGTGTCAATATTGCTCAAAGGAAAATGTGGTTCCAAGATTTTATAGATTATCTAAATCAGTTTCCTCATCCCAGAGCTCAGATTTCCATGCCTTTTTCATCAAGATGTGGACTTTTGCATAAGGAATCTGTTGATGCTGCAAAATAAGTCTCCTTTGCAGTTAGTTCTGCCACATTTAGAATAAAATCCTGGAATTAATTTTCAGCACAAATTATACCATAGTTGTAAGAGATGGGAGTGTCTTCAAAGTTACCCTGGAGGCTTTCTGAGTAATTTTAGTTAACACTTAAATGACCTGGGCCTGTCATTTTCTTTTTATGACTTCTAAAGTAGTTAACAAAGCAAGATAATTTCACACATATTTAAATAACATCCAAGAGCCTTAGTTATCTCATATCCCAAAGCTTTATCAGATTTATCTTCCATATAACCTTGTTTCATATCAATACCTCTGTGAATTTTAGTTATTGTGATGCTGCCATATACAAGTATTACAGCTATTCTCCCTACCACCAGGAGTCCTTGTTTTGGTCTGTCCAATAAGTATTTTATTTCTAGAGTGCCTTGAGATTTGTTTTTAGGACTACTTCCAGTGCCAATAGTTTCAGCTTGAGTTCTCTACACCTCCTACCACCTGCCTTTGCAAAAGCAACTGGAGGAAAGAAAGCTACTGTGCAGGTGCATTACTCAGGTCACTACTGCAGGTAACTGATGCTCAGCTCCTCCCTGGGCCTGTGGAGGAGCCTAGAGAATGACTCTCAGAAGTGCTCAACAGTGAATTGACTTGGAGGAACATCTATTCTTTGGCTCTTGTCTCTACCCCAACATCGGTTGAGCATTGCCTAAGTGGGACATGATTACTATGCATTAGTGGGTTACTAATGTTCAATCATGCATAACTACGGGAAAAGAAAGTCAGTTTTAGCTTGAGGTGAGACACTTGTAACATAAGTTAAATTGAATCCTGCACAGAATTGTCAACCACTAATCAAATAAGATCATAGATGAAGCTACAAAAGAAGAAGTAGGACAAAAGAAATGTCATATATAAAAACCTGTTTTGCAGTATACATGTTCTGCATGGTTTTCAAAAAGCAAGTATTCAAAGTGGAATTTATTTAAATATACACAAAAATAAATAGGCAACTAGATAAATAAGCAAATTAAAAAAAATCATTTAGGAAAATCCACACATACTGAATGAAAGTAGAACTATAACTCTATCTTTATTCTTATTAGCTGACTTTTCTGAATTCTTGGCCAGTGCTAGACATTAAATCTATACAAAGATGACTCAGTATCTTAGTAAGATACTGTGTATTTTACACAGCATAGGAAGGAAAATAACCCTCAAGGCTCTCTCCTGTTCTTTCTCTAATCTTGCCTAGACAGCTTGGATCATTTCTAGCACATTACCACTTCAATTAATTATTAGGTGTTAGATGCCATTCTATAGTGACTGTCCACCTCTGCTGCTGCAGACAGCAGGATTCCTGGGACCAGGGCCAAACTGAGCTCTGAAATGTTTAATAAAATGCTAATATCTAAACAATCCCTTTGCCATATGTATTATCTTGTAAATTCTATTCATTTTTACTTAATCTGAAGTTCAGAGATCTCATTAACATTGAATGGAGAAAAAAAGACAAAGGAGTTTTGAAAGAGCAGTATATGAATAAAAGATAGATTAAGGACAAAATATTTAAAAGAAGAGAATTTTCTTTTCCAACTTTAATTTGTAATAGAATCTGGGCTAAAGAATTGTTAAAATTTCAGTCTTCTAGTTTCTCTTTCTGATTAAATTTCATGTCCATATTCTGGTAAACTTTCTTCTCATTTCTTTTATATTTACATCATAACAACAGTCACTGTATTGTCCTAAGTACCTATTAGGAAGTCATGCATACATAACAATGATTTTTAGATGGAAGTGTAGGGGAGAGAAGTGAAGGAGAAAAGAGAGAAGAGAAGGGAAGAAAATATACAGGCCCAGGCACATATCCAGTAAAATGAAAATATCCATGGTTCTAATCCACATATTTTTTTACATGTTTCCATGTATTTTTATAAAATTTGCAATAATTTTGATGCATACCTAGTTTGATAATAATACTAAATGCTTTATCTTTAGACATCATGTTAGATAACTAGTCAGACCTGAGGGAAAGGGGAACAAAGAAATGGAGGCCCAGCCCAGAGACTGCCCAAAGAACACTCCATTAGTAGCTAAAGAATCCCTCCTGCATCCCAAGAGACAAAAGACAAGAGGGCCATAACCTATAAGTGGTTTAATCCGGCCACAGACACCTGCGCAGAAGGTACTACCCTAACCTGCCCACAACCTCAGCCTCGTTATACCATTATTATAATATCATGTTTATGCCCAGAAGTTCATGAATCTAATATAACAGACTGAATTCTGGATAAGCACATGCACACTAGGCAGAGTTATATAGCAGGGAAGTGTCAAACAAAATGACCTCATGTGTTAATCACCTAAGAACGCCTTTGCAACCAATCATCTCTACCCTAATATAATACAGACCTTCCCATTTCTACATTGTTACAATTCTCTTTGCTGAGAACCTGCTCCTCCCTTGGAGTGTACTCTATCTTTTATCTTTTCACCTCCCAAATTCCACAGGGCTACAGCCTTCCTTACCATGGCCTGCCTCCTTCTAAAATATACCTTTAATAAATCTTTTTCTAAATCTCGCTGACCTATAATTTTTTGCTGCACTGGCGGGGAAGAGCGAAGGAAAAATGCAAATTATACTTCTGCATTGTTGCACTCCCACTCCATGCTGCTGGGGTGATGCCAGAATTCAAACTGCCCCTACAGGTAACAATTAGAATAATTATTTTAAAAAATATTTTAAAATGCAGGTTTTTGTTTTTGTTTTTGTTTTTGTTTTTGCTGAAGAAACTAAGACTTAAAAATAGAGAATTAATGTTTTAAAAATTACCCTGAAAATTCATACTCTCAACCCAAATCTATATGCCCATTAGTTTATATAATATCTACAGGGCATTAGTTTTTTAAAAATTAATATTTATTACAGAATCCTCAGTATTTGTTAAAATCATGTCTTGTCTCTCTCTGTATCAGAAATTTAAAATATGGAGATTTTTAAAAAGAGCAAAACAATGTAAAAGATTACCATATTTGAGAAACTGGATAATATTAAAAAATGAATAAAAATAGTAGAACATTTGAAAGAGCTTGACACATTCAGTATTAAATAAAGCTCGTGAAAATGGATGGATGCAAACATGGATGACTATATGTAGACATTTCTGAAACAACATTGTAGGCAGACACATTTTGGGGCAGGTTAATAAAAGTGAGTGTGTTTAAATTTCCGTTTTTTTTAAAAAAGGATAAATAGTAATTATACACACATGATGATGGCATGCTCTTATTATAAGGGCATTATAAAGACAAACTTATTAACATTTTAGAGAGAGAATCCATAAAAAACATATTCTTACATAATCTTTTTTTGTTTCAGAGCATCTATTTTACTTTCCTAATTCCAGTTGAAGAAATGTATATTTACTTTTATTTTATTTTTAAGTTCTTTCACATTCTTAATCATACAATGTATTTGATATACTATCTATATCTTCCTGAAGACATGTTACTAATGAATTGTTCTCATTTTCTGTTGGACGTTATATTAAGTACGTTATAAGTTTGCTGTTCATTTGTCGTATCGTAATGTAGTTTACATACTTCTGCTTTGGTATGCTTTAACTCATGTTTCCTCCTTTCTTAGATAAATATGGTAACACTTCCAAGTCATAGAAATTTGCTAGTTTTTTTCATTTTAATGTCTCCACAGTTAATGACTGCTGTTATACTCTTCCATTCCTTGATTAGGGGTAAGATGAAGGATTGTTTTATCCTTTCCCATGTATAGTGATCTTTCAGGGATCTGCTCTGTAAATTCTTTTTTGGATGTTGATTATGTATATGGTTTATGTGGATTTTTGCTTATTTACTTTAGGCTTTAAATATCTAAATGTGTGCATCATAAATACTTCTCCCTATTTACTTTTACTCTTTTAAATTTCATTCCTTGGAATTTATTTTGTTTTTGTATTTATCTTTGTGATTT
>NW_011888860.1:5288854-5291130 GCF_000151845.1 Pteropus vampyrus | reverse complement strand
TTACAATTCTCTTTGCTGAGAACCTGCTCCTCCCTTGGAGTGTACTCTATCTTTTATCTTTTCACCTCCCAAATTCCACAGGGCTACAGCCTTCCTTACCATGGCCTGCCTCCTTCTAAAATATACCTTTAATAAATCTTTTTCTAAATCTCGCTGACCTATAATTTTTTGCTGCACTGGCGGGGAAGAGCGAAGGAAAAATGCAAATTATACTTCTGCATTGTTGCACTCCCACTCCATGCTGCTGGGGTGATGCCAGAATTCAAACTGCCCCTACAGGTAACAATTAGAATAATTATTTTAAAAAATATTTTAAAATGCAGGTTTTTGTTTTTGTTTTTGTTTTTGTTTTTGCTGAAGAAACTAAGACTTAAAAATAGAGAATTAATGTTTTAAAAATTACCCTGAAAATTCATACTCTCAACCCAAATCTATATGCCCATTAGTTTATATAATATCTACAGGGCATTAGTTTTTTAAAAATTAATATTTATTACAGAATCCTCAGTATTTGTTAAAATCATGTCTTGTCTCTCTCTGTATCAGAAATTTAAAATATGGAGATTTTTAAAAAGAGCAAAACAATGTAAAAGATTACCATATTTGAGAAACTGGATAATATTAAAAAATGAATAAAAATAGTAGAACATTTGAAAGAGCTTGACACATTCAGTATTAAATAAAGCTCGTGAAAATGGATGGATGCAAACATGGATGACTATATGTAGACATTTCTGAAACAACATTGTAGGCAGACACATTTTGGGGCAGGTTAATAAAAGTGAGTGTGTTTAAATTTCCGTTTTTTTTAAAAAAGGATAAATAGTAATTATACACACATGATGATGGCATGCTCTTATTATAAGGGCATTATAAAGACAAACTTATTAACATTTTAGAGAGAGAATCCATAAAAAACATATTCTTACATAATCTTTTTTTGTTTCAGAGCATCTATTTTACTTTCCTAATTCCAGTTGAAGAAATGTATATTTACTTTTATTTTATTTTTAAGTTCTTTCACATTCTTAATCATACAATGTATTTGATATACTATCTATATCTTCCTGAAGACATGTTACTAATGAATTGTTCTCATTTTCTGTTGGACGTTATATTAAGTACGTTATAAGTTTGCTGTTCATTTGTCGTATCGTAATGTAGTTTACATACTTCTGCTTTGGTATGCTTTAACTCATGTTTCCTCCTTTCTTAGATAAATATGGTAACACTTCCAAGTCATAGAAATTTGCTAGTTTTTTTCATTTTAATGTCTCCACAGTTAATGACTGCTGTTATACTCTTCCATTCCTTGATTAGGGGTAAGATGAAGGATTGTTTTATCCTTTCCCATGTATAGTGATCTTTCAGGGATCTGCTCTGTAAATTCTTTTTTGGATGTTGATTATGTATATGGTTTATGTGATTTTTGCTTATTTACTTTAGGCTTTAAATATCTAAATGTGTGCATCATAAATACTTCTCCCTATTTACTTTTACTCTTTTAAATTTCATTCCTTGGAATTTATTTTGTTTTTGTATTTATCTTTGTGATTTTGTCCAGAATATTTGTATTTTTAAAAAATTATAAATACATTTATATGCATATGTACTTTTTTTCTTTATTGTCCTTGCTTTTGGGTTTTGTTTAAGAAATAAGTCTGTAGCTATGCTTCTTTATTTTCATTAATGGTTTAAAAGTTTTAGCACATTTTCTTTTAATTCATAAAGAAACGATTATTATAGAGTATGAGCAAGAATTTAGTTTTACTTGTTTACTATATAGAAAATCGATGGTCACAAAAGAATGTATCAAATGTTTCCTAAGCTTTCTATTCTCTAACAATTCTCAACATAAATAAGATTTTTTCCTATGTCATTCAGTCTATTCAATTTATCAGTATTATCGGTTTATAAATTTCCTTTAAAATTATTTTTTAATTGGCACTCTTATGATACTTTATATTGCAATTAGTGAACATGGTATATCTTTTCATTTTCAGGTTTTTACGTATGTCTTTTAATTAAATAGTGTAACATGTTTTTTATGAAGGTCTAGCACCTATATTGTTAATATAATTCTCAGATTCATTACTGATTTAATGCTTTTATAAGTTATTTTTCTGTTGTATTTTCTAGTAGATATTGTTAAAACTTTGGTATATAATTGCTTATATTTATAGATACACCAATTTTGAACTACAATCACATTATTTTGGGTTAAGTGCCAGAATTACCTTCATTAAAAAAAATCTGTTACCAAGTTTTTTTCAAAA
>NW_011888860.1:5285742-5287654 GCF_000151845.1 Pteropus vampyrus | reverse complement strand
ATCCAAAATATTTATTATTCAATATTCAGAATATATCTTTCTGAACATATTTGATCTAAACATATTTAAAAGAGAATAAGTAGCTTATAGGTAAATATGATAGACTGAACACATATATCTAATTTTGCTCCCCCCAAGCCTAAAAAGAGTTGTAAAAAATCCACAAAGATGAGTAAACAGGTATACAATAATAACTAAATTTTGGAAGCTGGAAGCAGATTTGCATTACTGATTTACTAAATTCCTGGAAGTCAAATCCTTAGCCATCAGTCAAGAAAGCTTATACCTGCATGATCTATAATTTGGAACCCTCAATAGGTTAAAGAACTGTGAGTAAAGTTGTGGTAACATAGAGAAGAAAGTTTGAGAAATGACTTAGAAATAATTAGATGTCTAGATGTACTAGCACTCTAATGAATAGAAAGAAGTTTATTCTCTATTAAGAGCAGCAGAAAGAGTCTCTGGACTGAAAGTTGCCACTAATAGTTGAGACCATGAATCTTAAATGACCTGCCAGATCTCTGATCCCCAGATAGGCGATAAGCAGATTGCTCAATGAAAAAAAATGACTAGCCTCAAAGACCTAAAAACAACTGATACTAGGGTTCCCCAACAAAGTCTACAGGAAAATCCTAAGTCAAATGCTCAGAAGATTGTAGTCAGCAACTTCTCCACTCTAAATATAGGCAAACACTCAGAGACTAAAATAAATAAATTGAATAAAGATACAGAAGAAATAAAATATAGAAGAAAGAGAAAATATAGACAAATTTATTATCAATTACTCATAGAGATGAGATATTTCCTCCTTGAATTTTTTAAAAGGAAAATTTAGAGAATTAGAGAGCCTCTGGTCTGCGTGAGTAACAAGTCACTAATGCTGTGTTTGCACACTCCTCAGCTGACTTGCGCTGTGGACGCCCTCTGCAGCTTCACTCCACTTTTTGTTTGCTGGTTTGTTTTAGACATGTCATGTTTTCATATAACGAAACACGCATACATACTTGATACCATTTAATATTTAATTCAAAAAAATGCTTACCATATCAAAAAGAAAAAAAAAAAAGCAGAAATTCTCACTTCTGCTTTCAGTAAAAGAGAGAAGGAACTGGAGAGATTATCTAGAGAGAGAGAAAAACACCTAAAAAAAAGGAGGGGGGGAATGGAAAACAAAGATAAAAGATAACAATAAAGGACCCATCAGGAGATCCAATATCCATAACTGAGAACAAATATATAAGGAAATTTATAATTAACTGAATTATTCTAGAAATTGTCACAGCATCAAACACAAGTATCCAGCATACTTAAAAAAACTCATTTAAATTCATTTATTTATTGATTTGTTGTGTTGTTCAATAACTACATTGTGTGCTTCATATTTAGTAGGAACTCTTCAGAGCATTAGAGGTACAGCAATGAACACAAAGCAAAAAAAAAACAAAATCTACCCTCACAGAACTTAACTATATAGTGAAGTGAAACAAACAATAAGATAAATAAGGAAAATATACATTGTGTTATGTTAAATTAATTAAAGAAGGAGGCCGCCAGACTGAAGTGACTCTAATGCCGTGGTAGCCTACCTTAGCAACCAAAAGCTAAGCTTGTAGGTGCCTCAAAATTATTAAATCAGAACATTAAGGAAAAACAATTACAAATAGCCAACTAGACTTTATAGCCAATTAATAATTTCTTTTCTTTGTTTCCTCACTTTCTCTTTATAAAGCCTTTTGCTCCTGTCTGAGAACACTCCAAACAATTTCCTGTTTGATATCGCTGGATTCAAGTTGATTTTTGTTTAGATAAACTCTTACATATTTTAATATTTCTCAATTTATCCTTAAACAGTTACATTAATTTAAATATTAAGGAAAAAATCAAAAGTAAGCAGAATAAAGAATGTTGGACG
>NW_011888860.1:5283551-5285692 GCF_000151845.1 Pteropus vampyrus | reverse complement strand
ATATTTTAATATTTCTCAATTTATCCTTAAACAGTTACATTAATTTAAATATTAAGGAAAAAATCAAAAGTAAGCAGAATAAAGAATGTTGGACGGCTGTGGTTAAAATTTTCCGTAGTGTGGCTGGTTGAGGTTATCTTATTGAGGTAATTCATGATGAGAAGAAGGTAAGGAAGTAAGCCATGTCTTTTTAGAATAAAAATATTCCAGGAAAAAGGAGGAGCCAATGCAGAATAGTTTTGCAGGAATGTGTATAGCATCTTTGAGGACCCTCAACAACGTAGTATGGATAAGCATAAAGATCAAAGCAGGAGCATTTTCAGATCTATAATGTTTCAAAAAGTGTCAGGAAGCTTCTGATATTTATGCTTCATAAACATTAAGAATTATATCATGAAAACAGCAAGCAAAGTCCAATAGAACTAAAACAAATCTTCAGGAAAAAAAATGGTGGTATGGGTTGAATTTTGTTCTCCCAAAAGGCAAATTGAAATTATATCCCTAAATATCACTTTATTTGGATATTAGGCCTTTGAAGATGTAATCTAATTAAGATGAGGTCATATTGGATTAGAATTTGCCCTAAATCCAATGATTGTTGTCTTTATAAGAAGGCCATATGATCATAGACATACACATGGATAAAGTCATGTGATGACCCAGGAAGAGATGTGAGTGATGTATCTACAAGCCAAAGAACACCAAGGATTACCAGCAACCACCATAATGTAGGAAGAAGCAAGAAAAGATTCTTTCCTAGAAATTTTGGAGGCCATATGGCTCTGCTGATACTTTGATTCTAGACTTCTAGCCCCCAGAACAGTGAGGGAATAAATTTTGGTTGTGTTAAGCCACCCAGTTTGTGGTACTTTGTTATGACAGCCCTAGGACAGTATTACAGATGGTAAAAGGGAGATCCCAGAATGCAATAGTGAACCAAGAAAAAAGATATATACTGAAGATTTTAGAAGTGTCCTAACAAAATAAAAGAATAAATTTAAAAGAAAGAGATCCAAAAATGACACAATCAACTCAGGAAAAAAGCAAATGTAATTATGGAATTATAATGAATTAGTCTTAGGTGCTAACTAGTATACATAGAAGATGAATGAGGGTTACAGTTATCTCTAAGGAAATAAAAAGGATCTGATGGATTATATTATACAATAACCCTTATAAAGCAACTGAAATGTGTTTGAAAAATAGCCAAAAGAAATCAAAGATAATGGAAAAAAAAGTATTAACCCAAGGAAAAACAAAGGAGAAACATGTAATTAGTTAGACATCAATGGTTGGTTCTGGGTATTTATATAAACATAATAGTATAATAACCAAATACAGATTTAGCCTCAAAATGCAATATTGCATTGTTGAAAAAAGGTAGGTGTTCAGCAAAGTAAATGCAAAAGTAAGAGACCTAAATTATTTTCTATCATTATAAGAAGTCAAGAGATAATACTTTAAATGAATTAATCAAAAATGACAATGTATATGTTTTATGAAGAAATAAAAGATATATAAATACAAGAAAAAAACCCAAAAGGGTCAAATTAGTTATTTCTTGAGAGGAAGACAGAGGAGAAAAGGAAAGTTGTGGTAAGAAATGACCATTCTAGGATTTAATAATATTTGAATTATAAAACCAAGTAAATTATTTAAGAAAGTAAAAGTTAATTTAAAATACATAAACATTTATATCATGAGATTAATTAATGAGACATAGCAGTAAGAAAAAAGAAAATATGTTAAAAAATGTTTCCCTAAGAAATTAATATTTACAATTATATTCCAACTACTTACAGAATCTGGCTCTATAATTGTTTAGGGCATTAAATCATAAACAAGCAACTCAGGATTATGATTTCATTTGTTAGAGATCATATCACTTCAAATCTCAATGCCTTTTCTACACACATAAAACACAGAATTGTATTTTTCCATTATTTTGATCAAACTAAACCAACTTTTTAAATATGTATTATTTAAGAAAAAAGCAAGTGAAATCAGGATTTTTAATATAAGAAATATGAAAATATCCAGAAACACTGGGCTGGAAAAATTAAGTGAAGATAGTAGATCAATCTCCACATCATGACATTAAAAATGCACTAAGAAGTGGAAAAGCATGCCAATGTCATATT
>NW_011888860.1:5281607-5283501 GCF_000151845.1 Pteropus vampyrus | reverse complement strand
AGAATCTGGCTCTATAATTGTTTAGGGCATTAAATCATAAACAAGCAACTCAGGATTATGATTTCATTTGTTAGAGATCATATCACTTCAAATCTCAATGCCTTTTCTACACACATAAAACACAGAATTGTATTTTTCCATTATTTTGATCAAACTAAACCAACTTTTTAAATATGTATTATTTAAGAAAAAAGCAAGTGAAATCAGGATTTTTAATATAAGAAATATGAAAATATCCAGAAACACTGGGCTGGAAAAATTAAGTGAAGATAGTAGATCAATCTCCACATCATGACATTAAAAATGCACTAAGAAGTGGAAAAGCATGCCAATGTCATATTAAGTGCCTCATTCCTTATTTGTAGTGAAATATGACCGTTTTGCTGTAACAAACTATCTTAGAAATCATGGCTCCTAATCAAAAGAACTTTAAATACAGACTTCGTTAGATGCTATGTAATGATTTTGGTATAGAAATACTTTTCTTTAGGGTGTTGCCTGCAGCAGATTTGGTGAAAGTTCAGTTGCCATGGTGATGTATTGTTTCAGTGTTTGAGATTTTTGTGCTGGAAATATAGATGATTATAAGTATGCTTTTCTTTATTATTAAAAATATAGTTAATTTCCATTTATGATAATTTAACAATCAAAGCTATAAATTAAACAATGGCATTAGTCTAGCACAAATCTTAGTGATTTTTGTCTATTCAGAAGAGTTTAATAAAGTAACATGACCTTATGATTCTATCCATTCAAATATGAACCCATTTGAGAATAAATATATGAAGGAATCAGTGGTGGTTAATTACAGACAAAAGACAGGAAGTCTATTAACTGAATGATAGTTATTAGTGAAAATTGTACTTGCTGAAAAATAGTAGAAATGGATAAAGAAAATTAGTTGTCATTGATTAATATCTGATTTAATTATACAATAGAAGATTCAACACCATGGACTACTTTGGTATTGGAATATTTTTTTAAGGGTACATAGATGAGAAGGTGTCAACAAAGAAAATTTCTTCCTCTGATCACACTCCCTCAAATCTTGGTTAGGTGCCTTTTCTGTGTGCAATTCTAAGTTTTTTATCTTTGCACATATTGTACTTTATTGTAGACATCCTGCTTTTGTCACAAGAATATAGATTCCTTGGTTACAAAGAAACAATAATGTTTGTTTATTCTTAAACTTCCTCTTTAATTCTCTTAAAATTTTGTGGCATATATAAGGCATAGAAAGAACCTATAGAGTCTAGATAATTCAGAGCAGACTTTCTGCTGAAGAGAATAAGAAAGCCAGGCAACATTTGAAAAAGAAGAAGAAAAAAAGAAAAGCAATTTTTTAAAGCCATTGGAGAAATAATAAGAAATAAAATGTATTCTCAAAGAGGAATTTGAAATGTTTGATACTCAAAATGTGATTACCTTAGAGGGCAAAAAACTAGCATTGAAGTCTGGAGACCACAGTAAAGTTTGTAAACAATACAAACTTTATGTTAAAACAAAAAAATATAAAACATAAGAGTAAAGCCGAACTGAAAAACAATAGTTATTTCATTTTTTAAAAATGTTTAATTAAGTTTATTGGGGTAATATTGTTTAATACAATTATATAATTTTCAGATGTACATTATCATTTGACATCTGTATATTCTATTGTGTGTTTATCACCCAAAGTCCAGTTTCTTCCAGCTACCATATATTTGATCCCCGTAATCCACTTCACCCTCCCTCTAAGCCCTATATTTGATGCTATATTTAACAATAGTTATTTCAGAGATTAAAATCCAGTTAGAAATAATTTCGAACCCTGAAATTGGAACAAGATAATAGTACTCTAAGCCTTATGTAATAAAACAAACAAATTATTTATGGAAAATATAATACTGCATTT
>NW_011888860.1:5274617-5281082 GCF_000151845.1 Pteropus vampyrus | reverse complement strand
TAACAAATTACCACAAAAGTAGTGGCTTAAACAACAGAAATTTCTTTTCTCACTATTGATTCCAGAAGTCCTTGAGGTGCTGGTAAGGCCACACTCCCTCGAAAGGCTCTTGGCGAGAATTTTGTCTTACCTCTTTCACCTTCTAGTTGCTCCAGGTGTTCCTTGGATTGTGGCTGCATACATCCAATCTCTACCCCATCTTCATATGGCCTCTGTTCTCCATGTATCTTTCCTATGTGTTTCTCTTATAAAAACAATTGTCCAGGATGATCTCAAGGTACTTAATTTTATTACATCTGCAAAGAACCTTTTCTAAATAAGATTACCTTCACATGTTCTAGGACATGGGCATCTCTTTTTGTCCATTCAACACAATATACTATCAAAAAACTTTGAGCCATAATTACACATTTTTCCACAAAAATAACTTCAGACTCCAGTGGCAACATGACTACATTTTATCACATATTTAATGAAAATGAATAAAATTAAAATAAAATTTTTTTAATTGTTTGGTCAAATTATTTCAGAGAACAGAGAAAGGATAATATTCCTCAACTTTTTTTATGAGGCCAATATATTCAGATGTAAAATATGCCAAGAAATATATGATGACTGAACATTATCAGATCTTGTAAGTCTCACTTGTGAACATAACTGCAAAATATCTTTACTAAATTATAGTAAACTAATCGAGCAGCAGACAAAGGAAATAATATAGCGTGTTTAAGGTGACTCTTTCAGAAGTTCAAAGTTGTTTAAAATATTAAAAGAATTAAAAAGAACATTCAAATGATCCTGTCACAGAGGGGGAAAAATACACTAATGATTTAAAAATAAATAAAACTCTTGTCAAAGAAATAGAAGGGAAATTTTTTGAAAGTTACGATTAATAATGTCATTGTGTCATGGTGAGGACTGTCCCTTTCAGACTGTGAATGAGCTTAGAAACTATGTTATGAATACTTTTATTTGAAACCCAACCAAAGTTCTATCTTTTACTGTAAGACAAGAAAAATAAAGAAAGTATGTAAGAATTTGAACAAAATAAAACTTTTATTGTTTGCATATGACATAATTTTAAATGTTGAAATGTTATAACAAAATACATATAAACTATCAGAAGTTAAATAATGCATTTAGCACAGTGCCTAAAAATAAATTTAATTTCTACATAAGAGCAAATAATAAATAAAATGTATTATAAAAATTAAATTACGATAGAAAAAAAGTAAATATTTTAAAAACGCAATAAAATATGTAGAGAATATTACCACTATAACACACAAACTCAAAAATATTATTGACAGAAATTAAAGGCATAGGGAATGATACATTGAGCATACCATGAAACAAACAACATGGATTAGCAGCGAAAACTATCATAAAATAAGGTAGAGACAAAAAATAATTTGCTGAAGATATTTATAATTATGCATCAGAATATTTTAAGGCATACAAAATTACTCTTCAGGATTTTTGTAATGTGATTTAGGAACTAATAATATATTAAGTTTTCTGATTACTTCTAATATAGAGAGGGAAGAGATATAGACTTGAATAAATTAAAATCTTTTATGACAACTCTAGTAAAAATGATAGAATTTATAAGGTTAAACATTTGGAAAGTTGGGGTCATTTTTATATATAACGTTGTATTTCAGAGTTTTAAGTGTGCAATTAAACCACACTGGGATATAAGATACAGATGTGTATAGGTTATTCTCATAGTGTGAATATTAAATGTTAAGAGAATTGAATATGATATCAAATTTTATGGAGTTATTCAGGACAGTCGAGGAGATAAAATCTGTAAGGGTAACTGATCAGTTTTCAAACTTTTTAGCAAATGCTGAAAACTCTGATAAATATTTGTGATGAGGGTCCATAAAGAGGGACATTACTAGAAGAACATACTGCTATGGAAGAAATGGTACATGAGTTGTCTATGTATTCTTTGCTATAGAAAAACAAAATCTATTGAATGCTCCATTCACACATGATATATGGTTTGATGTAATAACACAAAATATATAACTCATTACTCAGTTTCAAAATTTATGACAATTAAGTATATCTTACCATTATTACATATCTGGACTTTTTTTTTTTGCCATATTATAAATATCAATATCATTAATCCTCAAAATAATCTCATTAATTAGGTTCTATTCCTAAATTCCATTTTACAGTTAAGGAAACTGGGATACAGAAGGGTTAAGCAACTTGCTCAAGATCACAAAATTAACAAGTGTCAAAGTCCACATTTAAATTCACATATTCTAGTTTGCTGATAGAAATACAGATCATGAAGCTAGAGTTTATAAGAAAAAGTTGGAAGAAAACTTTTAGAAACGCCCACATTCACAAAGAAGTCAAACTTTGGGAGCCAAGTATCAAAATCCAGGTTAAATGGAATCGAAACAAAACAGGGCTTACTGAAACGTAAAACAAGCCTAGTTGAGGTAATAAGAATGTACAGTGATATAAAAACTGATGAACAACTTATGAGTCGTAGTTTAATGCCTTTGAAAACTTGTTCAGTTTTCAGAAAGGTCATGACTTTTTTTTTTAACTTAAATAGTATTTGTGAGCCACAGTTCTAAGTGGATTTTGTTCAATAAGGCTCTAGCAAATAACATAGTCAATTAGTGTGATAGACTGTATTGCTGTTGACCAACTACTACGGTTTGCTTTCTATAAGCCCCTTCTTTGTGAGGAAGTTACATATCTGTACTATATTGATTTCAGAAGTTGCCATGTGATTTGCTCTGAATAATCAAATGTGGTATAACCTTCTGAGCAGAAAATTTAAGAATAAATTCACACTTTGCTATGTCATTTTTTCTTGTTACAAGATAGCAGGTGAGTTTTTTGGGGACACGTGTTATTGTCATAATATAGCTTATCTGACTGATACCATTAACAATAAATATACGTTTTTCACCTTGGTGCTAGTGATAACAAAGTGAACAACAAAAACAACAACAAAAATACAGTCTCTGTCTTCAAAATGCTTACATTTTATCAATGTTATAGAAGTCAATAAAGTAACATGTGGTTTCCTGAAATATTGAGAAAATAATTGGTTACAAACAGTCACTAATAATGATATCAAAAAATAAAATAATAGTTGTACACAAACAAATAGAAAAGATAGGCAGATCCCAGAGAGTTGCATTTAGTTTTTCTTAGACCAGGTCAGGAGGTAATAGAGTACATGTACTTCTGGGACTGTGCATTGAATATTAAAAACAAATCATTCTAATAACTTGAATTTTCACACAATATAAACATTTCTTTCAAGATATTGAATATAATGCAGAATGTTATCTTTTGAAAGGTATTTGATATCATATGTGTAATTAAAAATAAAATTTAACATATTTTCTTTTCTTCTCCCAGTCCATCTTATTTCCTATGCTTCCCAGTCCATCTATGCTCATTTACAAGTCAAAGAGTATCACTAACACCTTTTAAAAGTGAGTAAATAAATGTGGCTTATGCAATATGCTTCTTATTCTGATATAATTACACAGCAATTGTTTAATAGGATGAACAGATCTGCTATACTCTTTTTATTTATAAGGGATTTCCCCTTCAAGAATAGAAATAATTTATAACAGACCAAATAACCTGAGAGTTAATCATTTTCCCATATTAGTTTGTGTTCTGATCATATATGTAGGGCTTTAATAGAGTTTTAATAATTTTATAGCATCCTGGAATTGAAGGCAACTATTTGCAAAGCATTATTTGTAGCTACTATGTGATGTGTTAGTACTCAGAATTTGGTCTACCCGTAGCAAGGATGTGTCTCTAATCTCTTTTATTTGTTTGATGTTATATAGGCACTATTCTTATTATAAATGGTGCATTATTGGTTATTTGATGGAAAAGAACATTCATCAAAATCATACCAACTACTAGCTTGCTGAAAGTCATCTATGCGCTCTAATGACTTTTTTGAGCTCCTCGTGTTTACTGCAAATTATAATGCTACTGTCTCATGAATTATTATTGTTTAAGAGCTGTTTGACATTGTCATTTCAAATGTGTCTAGAGCAAGATGTTCAGCATGTCTACCATATAAGTATAAATGGAATTACATTTGTGTTAAAATTTTATGTAGATTTATACATGTGTATATATACATATATAAAATAAAATAAAATAATATAATATAATATAAATATATGATATATAATATATATATTTTTATTGTTCCTTTATACTCTATTTTTTATTAAGATTATTGAGGTGACACTGGTTAATTAAATCAACTAAGTTTCAAGTGTATACTTCAACAAAATGTCGTATGTATATTGTATTTGTGTTCATCACTCCAAATTAAATTTCCTCTGTCACCAAATATCTGACCTCTTTAGCCCTATATACCACCCCATCCCTTTCTCTCTGTTAATCACTAATTATATGAATTTATACTTAACACAACTAGTAAAATTGATTCAATGTAAAGATGTATAACTGGAATGCATTGCTCTGTGTTCTTACACTTAATTTTTTTTAAAATTTGTAAGACATAGATCAGTTGCTGATTCCCTCCTTTTCTACTATCATTTTTATGAAAGTGACTTGCAAGTTTGCAGCTGCAGCTATGTCTTCTTTCCTGAGTTCAGATTCAAATTTCCAACAGTAGGCTGGACATCTTTTAGACCAGTGGTTCTTAACCTTTTGGCTCCAAGAATCGGTTCCCCCATGAGAATCTAATGGCTGATGATCTGAGGTGGAGCTGAGATGGTGATGCTAGCTCTGGGAAGTGGCTGCAAATACAGATGAAGCCTCGCTTGCTGTCCGGCCACTCACTTCCTCCTGTGTGGCCGATACCAGTCTGTGGCCTGGGGGATTGGGGACTCCTGTTTTAGACTCCTATTCTATCAAAATGCAATAACTTTCAAAGACATAGATCATATCTGCTTTGTTCCCTTCTATAACTCCAGTGCCAGTGAAAACACACAGGAGATGATTAATAAATATATTATATTACTCATTCAACATATTATTATATGCTTTATGCCTAATATTCCAGGAGATCAAATGAGTTGAAGATAAATTTCTGTGTGGCAGCTATAATGATCTTTTATAAACACAAACTAAATAACATCATTCGATTTTTTAATACATCGGTGTCTCTCAGGATAAAATACAAACTCTAAAATAGTTTAGGTAACCCATAATAATAGTTCTTCTGCTTACTATTTATGACAGTCTCTTAAAAATCTTTGCTTGCTGTTAGTGCCGAGCTGATCAAGAAGAGAAGGCTTCGGTGGTGAGACACCCAGTTGAAAAACATGCACAAGGAGACGAAGTGAGAATGAAACGGCAGACACGAACTTTATTGCAGGGAGTGTGGACTTCTGCACTAGGAGACCGCACGGGCTTTATATATGTCAGAGAACAACAGTGGCATTCTGCCACACACGCATGATAAACGATAAGCTGATTCATACTTACACAAGTTAGGTGCAGCAACTTACTACATTAATGTAACATTTTACATCTGGAGTTCTATCCCTAGCCACAAGCCTGGATCACAGCCAGACCTGGGACCCACATCTGCTAAGCTCCATTCATGTTCAAATACTTAATTTTCTCCTTGCTGGGACACCTTCCTCCTCTGTACACTCCTATTTTCTTCCTCATCTTTAGCATATGAACATTTCAGACTGCAACTTGAAAGCCATTTCCTCCTAAAAATGTTTATTCCCTCCACTCTATATTACTAAACTATCAGTTTTTGTAATATATATCATTTTGTGTTGTAACTACTTCCTACTGGTGGGCCATTTTCTTTAGGGAAGGCCTTTCGAGTGGATGATATTTGAATTGAGATGAGAATTACAAGGAATTAGACATTTAGAATCCTGAAAAAAGATTAAAAAGGGCAGCCAAAAGAACTAGTGCAAAGAACTTTAGGTAAAATAACTGTGTTCTGTTTGAGGAAAGGAGAGAACTTCCTCATGAGTGACACTGATAAGATGACAATCTCTCTTTGCCTTCGTGGTATCATCTGTATAATGTGTATAATGATGTTGCTTATCTTATGAGATTGTTAAATTGTTTCACAAAACATGTTAATATTTGTAAAGTACTTAGAGCCACATAAGAAGGTAGTAAATGATAATTGTTTGCTATTAAAAATCTAGATTAGATGAATTGGTATATATAGATAGATAAATTGGCATAGATTAAAAATTTGTATTAGTTTTTTATTGCTGCTGTAACAAATTACCATAGAGTTAGTGTTTTTAACAATACAAATTTATTGCTATACATTTAGGAAGTCAGAAGTTTAAAATGGGTCTTACATAGCTAAAATCAAGGTGTCTGCAAAGCCAAGTTCTTTCTGAAGGTTCTAGAACAGAATTTATTCCTTGCCTTTTTCAGCCTGTAAAGCTATTTGCACTTTGTAGCTTGTGGCTGATTCACTCCGAATTCTTTTTT
>NW_011888860.1:5271841-5274567 GCF_000151845.1 Pteropus vampyrus | reverse complement strand
CCCAGTTGAAAAACATGCACAAGGAGACGAAGTGAGAATGAAACGGCAGACACGAACTTTATTGCAGGGAGTGTGGACTTCTGCACTAGGAGACCGCACGGGCTTTATATATGTCAGAGAACAACAGTGGCATTCTGCCACACACGCATGATAAACGATAAGCTGATTCATACTTACACAAGTTAGGTGCAGCAACTTACTACATTAATGTAACATTTTACATCTGGAGTTCTATCCCTAGCCACAAGCCTGGATCACAGCCAGACCTGGGACCCACATCTGCTAAGCTCCATTCATGTTCAAATACTTAATTTTCTCCTTGCTGGGACACCTTCCTCCTCTGTACACTCCTATTTTCTTCCTCATCTTTAGCATATGAACATTTTCAGACTGCAACTTGAAAGCCATTTCCTCCTAAAAATGTTTATTCCCTCCACTCTATATTACTAAACTATCAGTTTTTGTAATATATATCATTTTGTGTTGTAACTACTTCCTACTGGTGGGCCATTTTCTTTAGGGAAGGCCTTTCGAGTGGATGATATTTGAATTGAGATGAGAATTACAAGGAATTAGACATTTAGAATCCTGAAAAAAGATTAAAAAGGGCAGCCAAAAGAACTAGTGCAAAGAACTTTAGGTAAAATAACTGTGTTCTGTTTGAGGAAAGGAGAGAACTTCCTCATGAGTGACACTGATAAGATGACAATCTCTCTTTGCCTTCGTGGTATCATCTGTATAATGTGTATAATGATGTTGCTTATCTTATGAGATTGTTAAATTGTTTCACAAAACATGTTAATATTTGTAAAGTACTTAGAGCCACATAAGAAGGTAGTAAATGATAATTGTTTGCTATTAAAAATCTAGATTAGATGAATTGGTATATATAGATAGATAAATTGGCATAGATTAAAAATTTGTATTAGTTTTTTATTGCTGCTGTAACAAATTACCATAGAGTTAGTGTTTTTAACAATACAAATTTATTGCTATACATTTAGGAAGTCAGAAGTTTAAAATGGGTCTTACATAGCTAAAATCAAGGTGTCTGCAAAGCCAAGTTCTTTCTGAAGGTTCTAGAACAGAATTTATTCCTTGCCTTTTTCAGCCTGTAAAGCTATTTGCACTTTGTAGCTTGTGGCTGATTCACTCCGAATTCTTTTTTTTAACTTTGACTCTCCTGTTTCCCTTTTATAATCATTTCGATTATATTGGGCTGAACTAGATATTATAAGATATTTAATCACATATGGCAAGTCCTTATTCCATGTAAAGTACCATATACAGAGGTTCTAAGAATTAGAACCTCTAAATATATTAGAATATCTTTTGGGTATAATTATTCTGTCTATTATAGATTATATATATAATCTCTTTACATATACATATACCACAGATATACATATATAGAGATTGATATATAGGTACAAATTAAATAACAAAAAGGTGCATGGAAAATTAAATATCAGCAATAAAATAATAAAAAATAAATTTGTGTTAGCTACAATCAACCAGGAAAAGAAACCCTGTCCATGGTGTCCTACAGTTTATTTCTGAAACTTGGATCACTTCACATATTGAAAGATGTTTAAACATTTCAGTGGTTAAAAAAAAAAAAAAATCAGTTTGAGAAGTGCTAAATTCAAAAAGCGGCTTTTCATTTTGGACTTGTGCTTAAAATGCATACTAAATATCCAAGTTCCTGTTGTAAGTAGTTAAATATTTGAGTTTAGAACTAAAAGGTAGAAGTCTGGGTAGAGGTATGGGAAGTATTTAAAGGCCTTTGTCTTTATGATATCATTATGTGTGTTGAGTAAATTTTCTTAATTGCTTAGTATAAATAGATGTGGGAGAAAATCCCAGCTCTAATACCTGGGGCATTCCAGCTGTTAAGAAGTCAGAAACCAGTACCTGAAACTGAGAAATATAGGTAATAGTAATACCAGTAAAGTGTAGTATCTTGGAAGTCAAAGCAAAAAGAAAAAAAAAAAAAAAGAAAAGTACATCAAAGAAGTGGACATAGCTATGGCACCAAATTATTAAAACTGACCAAATTAGGTGAGTCTTCCAATTTGCCATTGTATTGATCAACGAGTTATTTTTTTATTCATCAAAAGAGCTCTTTTCAAAGTGATAGGATTCAGAAAGGAGGCAAGAGAGGATTTGATATGAGAATCCATAGATAACCTTTGAAATAATTTTGTTATTAAGGAAAACAGAAACAGGACGATAGCTGATGGGGATATGGAATAAAAAGAGGTTTGTGTTTTCGATAAAAAGAGAACTTTCAGAATGCTTTTGTGCTGATGGGAATGATTTTCTACATACTGAAAATTTGATTAGGAGAATCAGCAGATAATTTCTGAAGCTATCACCCTAAACAGGCATGGGGAAACAGGCTCCAGTGTCAAAGTGGAGAGGTTAATAAATAAAGGACATACTATTTTATCCATAGTAGCAGGAATGAAGGCAGAATATACAGGCATTGATGAAAGCAGGTAGGGTGAGTGGTTCTTATAGGTAATATTCTAGTTACATGTATAAGTTTTAAAGTAATAGAAAGCAAGATCATCAGCTGATGTCACAGTGAGAAAGAGTAAAAAATATTCCAAGAAGAAAATAAGAGTGTGAAAAAGTAGGACTGGTTGACAATACTAGGGACTATGTGAAGTCTATCATCATGATTCTAAAAAGAAGACTAACCAGTATGATAGTGGATTTTT
>NW_011888860.1:5269422-5271791 GCF_000151845.1 Pteropus vampyrus | reverse complement strand
TAATACCTGGGGCATTCCAGCTGTTAAGAAGTCAGAAACCAGTACCTGAAACTGAGAAATATAGGTAATAGTAATACCAGTAAAGTGTAGTATCTTGGAAGTCAAAGCAAAAAGAAAAAAAAAAAAAAAGAAAAGTACATCAAAGAAGTGGACATAGCTATGGCACCAAATTATTAAAACTGACCAAATTAGGTGAGTCTTCCAATTTGCCATTGTATTGATCAACGAGTTATTTTTTTATTCATCAAAAGAGCTCTTTTCAAAGTGATAGGATTCAGAAAGGAGGCAAGAGAGGATTTGATATGAGAATCCATAGATAACCTTTGAAATAATTTTATTATTAAGGAAAACAGAAACAGGACGATAGCTGATGGGGATATGGAATAAAAAGAGGTTTGTGTTTTCGATAAAAAGAGAACTTTCAGAATGCTTTTGTGCTGATGGGAATGATTTTCTACATACTGAAAATTTGATTAGGAGAATCAGCAGATAATTTCTGAAGCTATCACCCTAAACAGGCATGGGGAAACAGGCTCCAGTGTCAAAGTGGAGAGGTTAATAAATAAAGGACATACTATTTTATCCATAGTAGCAGGAATGAAGGCAGAATATACAGGCATTGATGAAAGCAGGTAGGGTGAGTGGTTCTTATAGGTAATATTCTAGTTACATGTATAAGTTTTAAAGTAATAGAAAGCAAGATCATCAGCTGATGTCACAGTGAGAAAGAGTAAAAAATATTCCAAGAAGAAAATAAGAGTGTGAAAAAGTAGGACTGGTTGACAATACTAGGGACTATGTGAAGTCTATCATCATGATTCTAAAAAGAAGACTAACCAGTATGATAGTGGATTTTTTTCCAGTCACTATCAGTTGTTCTGTGGGCTCATGCATAAACTAGACAGAATAGGATATAAGTAAGATTTGTACTTTGCCAGGTAATGTCCATGAAACAAGAGAAGAACAGGAGTGTTCTAATCATAATTATGAACCAAAGAATCTTGGTTTTATAAAGAAAAAGGAAGGATGTGGGCATGAAAGAGAGAGATGATATGATACATTCAGTGTATTATGTGTCTCAAAGGGTTTATGTATTGTGGGAATTGATATAGAAAGAGAGTGAAGTGAAATTTTAGGGGTCTGGAGCAGAAAATGGGATGTTTAAAATTTCTCTTGTAGAGCCATTCCAATAATTAATAATAACCAAGACCAAAGAATGACCATGTGTGCTGATCAAGTAGACAAAAGTGTCTTTGGAACAAGGCACTGAGAAGTCAGAGAATTAGAAACATTATGTTTGTAGATGCCGAATTCATAAAAATTGTTCCCATAATTTGTAGATGGTGCAGAAACTAGCATAAGAAATGGTATGTAAATTGTTGATAAATTTCAACCTGTATTTTTATAGAGATAGGAGGAAGAATGACCTAGAAGCAAGACTGGGGAGTAAGGAAGATGCTGGCCTTAAATACAAGTCCAGTGATATGAAGGACATGGAAAAGAAAAAAAACTATGCCTGGGTACAGTTACATGACAAACAGTGACCTCAAGGGATTGCTAGATTTTAATATATTAGTGATTGAAGTTAATCTTTATGAGAATAATATGTTAGTATTTTTAGATAAGATCTTTTAAACCCCATTAATTTTTGTGCTGCTCATGAAAATGATATTACACACTGAACTTAAAGCAGCCTAGCTAATGGTAAGATTTTGGACTCTGAAGGAAGAAAGGTTGAGTATGGTTTTTATTATTTCATATGACCAATGTGTGACCTTAGGCAAATTGCTTAATGTCATTGTGAGATTGTGTTTTAGAGAATGGTGCTTTACAGTCTGCAGTTTTAAAGCTGCATCTATATATTTCTCAGAACCAAGTTATTTTTGTAGCTCCTTAGTCACCTTGATACATAAGAGACCTAAAAGGAGGATTTCCTCATTTGGGATATGGTAGCGAAGGACCAAAGTATCTCATAAAAATAGCTTTTGTATTCTAAGTCAATCGCATAGCCTAACAATGGCAGTGAGGTCTGGTGCTTCATAAGAATGTTCTTTTCCAGAGACATAACTGAATATTTTGAGAACAAAAAAGACTGCATCCCCTGGTGAGATTATTTCAGAATACTTAACACATTTGATAAGAAAATCCTTCTGATTCAAGGTTCTTTGAGGTAAATCACAGCAATGACTTCAAATCTCTTCTCAGCAGTGTTAGTGGTCAAAAGCCAGTGCCAAGTTGTACAAATGAGCAAAATACCCAGTGCAGAAAAAAAAAAAACAAAACATTTATTGAAGAAAATTCTTGATTGGGACAGAAGAAAGTTAAACTTAGGGGACATAGAGGTTGAGGCATAATTCCAATTTTCTCCA
>NW_011888860.1:5265490-5269317 GCF_000151845.1 Pteropus vampyrus | reverse complement strand
CTATTTAATAATACCTCTGGCTGTGTCTATTCCTGTGATAAATCTTAAATTGTTTTAAGACAGAATAAACAAATTAATAAATATTACATAGTGTACTTAATCTTAATTGAAAAGGAAAATATAGTGTTATAAATGCAAACGCAATACAGTTAAGTGTAAATGTATAAAAGAATACCTTGGTTTTTCTAAAGTATATTTATGCTTGTTTTTAAAATGTAAAAAATTGCCTTTTAAAAAATTTATAAATCTGACTCCTTAAGGCAAAAAAGAAACGCCTTCTTTGTTCTCCAAAGATCTCTACATTTTAGTAAATAAGTATAATTTTTCCTGCAATTAAATAATTATATTTCTATTTTTTCACCTATATTTAAGGGTCACCACCTGCCTAATACTTAAGCCATGAATATGGTTCCATTCATATTCTAAAATACATTTAAAAGAAGAAAATCTACAACTACTACCATTTTTTTTTGTTTCATCTTAAAAAGGCTTCTATCTCTTTCCAACCCAGTCCTAACTGCTTTATTTCCAACTTTTATCTGGATCATTAAAAGTGCCCCTTAGCTGGTTTTCCTGTCTCTAGTCTTGTTCTCCTACTTCCAACAGCTATCCTGCTCATAAAGTATTATAAAATACAAGTTAATATTGTGTTTAAAGCATGCTCATTGTTTTTAAAATAACATGCAAAATGCTGTGTGATTTGTCCTTTATTATATTTTACACTTTACACTTAATGATGTTGTTTGTATTTTTCTCTATATAGTTTACTGGCCTCAACATAACTTATTCCTGGAATGTCCTTCTCCTATTTATCCTCATCCTCTAACACACATCTCACCAGTCTAATTTGACTTACACATTTCAAATAGCATCATCTTCTCCAGAAAGCTTTAATTCTTTTGGTACATAAGTTAGAAGAAACATCTTCTCTGGTACCACGCTGTGAACAAAATAAAAGAAAATTATCCGTCTATCTCTACCACAGAAATCTTTTTAAATCCCAGTCCTGATATAGAAAGCTATCAAGCAGAAAGAATAAACTAGATAAGGTAGAAAGCAGTAAGTGTATACAGGATTTGAAACTTAAAGCTGCAGGTGGGCTGTGGGAATATAGACAGAGTATTCACATACACTATGAAGAATTTTTCATATTCTTAAATGCCTTTTTGTATAAAAGTGGCATCAGCTACAGACTTACAATCACAGTAACGTTCAGCAAATATAAAATGTATCTAGTGAGTTGTGTCATTTTATATCTAGAGTCATCCTATTTTATTTGTAAATAAGCCATTTAAATATACAACAACAAAAAAGTTAACTCCTTCACTATGTGAAGGTGGCAATAGCTGTTTTCAGTTACTTTATTAAATTTCCTCCAATCGTGGTTTTTTTTTTTTCATTTTTAACTGTTCTTTTAAAATGACAATGATCAAAATGTATATTTTTAAGGATAATTTTCACTCTATTTCTTAGTTTGAGTTAACAATAGAAACTATTTGATGAGCACCTAAATTTAAAGGATTCAATTATTGTTGATTATTGTTAATTTAAAAGTAACTGATTGCAGACTTCATCTCTGAAAAAAAAAAAAAAAGGCACTTAATCAGAATATTTTACTACCAGCGCCTGGTTTCTAATTTTCTTCATAACTTTGCCAATTTTTGTTATAAAAATCACCATTTTAATAGTTTTATTTTGAGTAGTTCCAAAATGAATATTTAACATATTTAAATAACTATGATGTGCTTTCTTCATTGATATGTTTATTGAACTAAAATATTTTTAAAAAGGAAGTTATGTTCTTCCTTTTTCTCTAATCTCAACCCACCCCAAGAAAATGAAATAGAAAAAAGTGTCTTTTTTTCCTACTAAGGAAACAATGTGATATAACTTTAGTAGCTTTTAAGATCATTTCATGCATCTGTGCCCTAAGCTTCAAAAGACTAATTAATGATACTGAAAAGAATAAATTGGCTGATATTAAAAATATATATTTAAAAAAAACATGAAAACTTTGGTAGATAGGTTAAATTGATTCAAATTATAATTTTGTAGTCACTAATCTATTTATGGATCCATTTAAAAAATGTATTATGCCCTTAATATGTACAGCTATTGGGGAGAGCATTGGACAACTAGAATGACTATGGAGACAAAGCCTATGCCTCTAACTAAATTACATTCTAGTGAGGATGAAATTTATTAACCAAGTTCTAGAGTGAAAAAATATATTTAAAAACTGTATTAAATGCCATGTAGGAATGGAGTAGAGTGTCATAATTCCAACTGTCAGAGGGACTTGACCTAGTCAAGACAATCAGGAAAAGTTTCCCTGAGGAAACGATATTTAAGCTAAAACCTAAAAGAAAAAGAAGTGAAAATAGAAAATGAGTAGAGGCATATTAACTAGATGGAAAAATATATAGTGTTCTGGAGACTAAAGGAAAGACCAATATAGGTAGAGCATGGGACGGGAATAAACTATGGGCTGAGTCATGAACATTCTTATAAGTCATATTAAAATTATTTTTTCTGGGAGCAACAGTAAAATATTATTTGATATTTATTGATTTTTGGCTGTCCAGGACCTTTCTCCATAATTCTGGCAACAGTCCCAATTTTCATTTATAAATCCCCCTATCGGTCCACAAGGCTCAACAGGTTTCATTCTCTTGACTTAAGATATACCTCTGGCAAGTCAATCATATCCATTACAGCTCAACCTTTTGCTTGAACCCCTGGGAAAAGAAATTTTTCTCATTGTTTCTAACTTGAAAACAGAAGCATAAGCCTAATCTACCAATGTCATAATGTACATGTAAATATAAGATGAAAACAACAGAAATAGAAGAAAAGATCAAAGAATTGGAGAATAGCTAGGGCCTGATGGCATTATACTATCTCAATTCAGGCTCCATAATGAATATTTGAATTATATTAACCAAAGTTCCTTTTTTATTAGGGCTATTTTTTTACTTCTAAGGAGATCAGATATAAAAATGTAAGAGTTCAATCAAGAGAGCGAAATGACTGACTTTGATTTTTAATTTTTAGTTTTAATTAAAAACTAGGTATGAAGAATATGTTAGAGAAAAAAACTGCATTAGAAATGATTTTGTAGTGGTACAGACAAGATATGTTGCACAAATAAACTACGGAGATGATGGTGGAGATGGAATACCATTATGTTTAGAAAGCAAAATATATGTGACATTGAATTATATTGGTTAAGAACTAAGATGAAGGTTAAGAACTAAGGTGAATAACTTCTATATTTCAGGGCTGCATTTCATGGATACTTATTTTCTAATTGCAGTACAATAGGAAAAATATATGAAATTGATTTTGAATTGAGTTTTAGATGTGTTGAATATGTCCTTGACATACTAAAAGGAGTTTCTAGAAAACAATGGTATTTATATATACATTTTTGAAGCCACTGGAATATAAAAAATACATACATTACAAAAGTTGTATATATTTTGAAGTCCCTGGAATATAAAAGAAATTAAGTGATAGGATACCAAAAAAATCAAGATGATGATCTTAAACTTAAAAAGATAGTATTCAAGATAGAAAATCCATATAAAAGACTAATACTTTCTTATAAATGTATACTAGAGTACTGACTTTTTTGATTCAGGGAAAATGTGCAATAGAACTCAGAGATAATTAATGAACATTATTGTTCTCTATTAGAGTCTATTCAAAACTTGGTATGCCTCTCTGTTCTTCCTTGAGTCTTTTTATGATGTGATCTAGATATTTCAGGAAAACAAAGCAGAGATAATCAAAGACTTTATCTTTCTTCATTTGTTATCAATGTG
>NW_011888860.1:5260491-5265440 GCF_000151845.1 Pteropus vampyrus | reverse complement strand
TGGAGACAAAGCCTATGCCTCTAACTAAATTACATTCTAGTGAGGATGAAATTTATTAACCAAGTTCTAGAGTGAAAAAATATATTTAAAAACTGTATTAAATGCCATGTAGGAATGGAGTAGAGTGTCATAATTCCAACTATCAGAGGGACTTGACCTAGTCAAGACAATCAGGAAAAGTTTCCCTGAGGAAACGATATTTAAGCTAAAACCTAAAAGAAAAAGAAGTGAAAATAGAAAATGAGTAGAGGCATATTAACTAGATGGAAAAATATATAGTGTTCTGGAGACTAAAGGAAAGACCAATATAGGTAGAGCATGGGACGGGAATAAACTATGGGCTGAGTCATGAACATTCTTATAAGTCATATTAAAATTATTTTTTCTGGGAGCAACAGTAAAATATTATTTGATATTTATTGATTTTTGGCTGTCCAGGACCTTTCTCCATAATTCTGGCAACAGTCCCAATTTTCATTTATAAATCCCCCTATCGGTCCACAAGGCTCAACAGGTTTCATTCTCTTGACTTAAGATATACCTCTGGCAAGTCAATCATATCCATTACAGCTCAACCTTTTGCTTGAACCCCTGGGAAAAGAAATTTTTCTCATTGTTTCTAACTTGAAAACAGAAGCATAAGCCTAATCTACCAATGTCATAATGTACATGTAAATATAAGATGAAAACAACAGAAATAGAAGAAAAGATCAAAGAATTGGAGAATAGCTAGGGCCTGATGGCATTATACTATCTCAATTCAGGCTCCATAATGAATATTTGAATTATATTAACCAAAGTTCCTTTTTTATTAGGGCTATTTTTTTACTTCTAAGGAGATCAGATATAAAAATGTAAGAGTTCAATCAAGAGAGCGAAATGACTGACTTTGATTTTTAATTTTTAGTTTTAATTAAAAACTAGGTATGAAGAATATGTTAGAGAAAAAAACTGCATTAGAAATGATTTTGTAGTGGTACAGACAAGATATGTTGCACAAATAAACTACGGAGATGATGGTGGAGATGGAATACCATTATGTTTAGAAAGCAAAATATATGTGACATTGAATTATATTGGTTAAGAACTAAGATGAAGGTTAAGAACTAAGGTGAATAACTTCTATATTTCAGGGCTGCATTTCATGGATACTTATTTTCTAATTGCAGTACAATAGGAAAAATATATGAAATTGATTTTGAATTGAGTTTTAGATGTGTTGAATATGTCCTTGACATACTAAAAGGAGTTTCTAGAAAACAATGGTATTTATATATACATTTTTGAAGCCACTGGAATATAAAAAATACATACATTACAAAAGTTGTATATATTTTGAAGTCCCTGGAATATAAAAGAAATTAAGTGATAGGATACCAAAAAAATCAAGATGATGATCTTAAACTTAAAAAGATAGTATTCAAGATAGAAAATCCATATAAAAGACTAATACTTTCTTATAAATGTATACTAGAGTACTGACTTTTTTGATTCAGGGAAAATGTGCAATAGAACTCAGAGATAATTAATGAACATTATTGTTCTCTATTAGAGTCTATTCAAAACTTGGTATGCCTCTCTGTTCTTCCTTGAGTCTTTTTATGATGTGATCTAGATATTTCAGGAAAACAAAGCAGAGATAATCAAAGACTTTATCTTTCTTCATTTGTTATCAATGTGGTCATCTGACAAATGTCAGACTACACACTACCCCAAATTTGGTTCCAATGTTGAGATTAATGATATTGCTCATACACAAAAAGGATATGAAAGCTTTACTGCTCACACAATGAGGCTCTCTGAAGAGCAGAGCAGCCTTCACAAGCAGGTCAAAAAAGGACTTGAGGAATCCAGGAAAGGAGAGTGATTTAGGATTTTTACGATATTTAATGGGTAAGGAAGGGTGAGGGTTGTTGCATAGGCCTAGACTTGCATGATTTGAACTTCTGGTGAGAGCTAAAGGAAAGAACTTTTATTCTTTTTACAAGCTTTCCCAAAAGAAGGGCAGAAGGAGAAGGGAAAATGTAAAGGCTTGAAAGATGTCAGCAGTTAATTTTCCGAAAACAAAATCTAACTCTTCATTATAACTATCAAATACAATGATCACATTATTTTTCACACTACTGTAAGCTCTCTGCTAAAAAGTAGGAAACATGAACAGTTCACATGATGCTAGGCTCTGGAAGTGGAATTGCTCATTGGTGATGGAGATCAATTTCAGAGGAGATGCTTAGCAACTCTGGAAGATCTGGTTAGTAATTTTCAAGGCACTGTTTCAGAGAATGAAGATGACGGGTTTTATGAACTGTGTGTGTCCTCACAAAATTCATATTTTGAAGCTTCCACCCCCAAAATGATGGTATTTGGAGATGGGACCTTTAAGAGGTAAATATGTCATGTGGATGGAACCTTCATGTTTGGGATTAGTCAGTTATAAGGAGATGCAGAAAAGAGATTAAAATCATTTCAACTACATTTTTTGACAACAGTGAAATGAAACGAGAAATTAAAAACATTAAGAAAATGGGAAAATTTAAATGTGTAGAAACGAAACAATACACTCTTACACAACCATTCAATGAAAGAGGAAATAAAAATTAAATTGTAAAAATATCAAGAGAAGAAAATAAAAACACCATATACAAGAACTTATGAGATGCAGCAAAATCAGTACAAAGAAGGAAGTTTACAACAATATTTGCCTACATTAAAATAGAAGAAAGATTTGAAGTAAACAATCTAACTTTATATCTCAAGGAACTAGAAAAAGAAGAAACGAAGCCTAAATTAGCAGAAGAAAGGACATAATAAGGAATATAGCAGAAATAAGTGAAATAAAAACTACAAAATAATAGAAAAATATCAACAAATTAAAAATTGTTTCCTTTGAAAAAATAAATTATCAAATCCTTAACTAGACTAAGGTAAAAAAAAGACTCAAATAAATAAAATCAGAACTGAGATAGGAGATATTATAACAGATATCTCAGAAATAAAAAAGATCATAAAGAATTGTTATGAACAATTATGCACTAGATAAACTAAATAATCTGAGAGAAATGGATAAATTCCTTGAAAAATACAACCTTTCAAAACCGAATCAGAAAGAAATAGAAAACTTCTGATCAAGATAGCAGAGTAGGTAAACACTGTGCTTTCCTTCTCATCTAACCACATCAAAGTTACAACTAAACCACAGAATAGCCATCATTGGGAGTCACCTGGAGTTTAGCTAAACAGAAGTCCTACAACTGGGGACACACAGAAGAGGCCACTTCAAGACTGGTAAGAAAGGCAGAGACATAAAACAAGTTGGTCCCATGACCAAGTGTGGTGGTTGAGAAATGGGAGAAACATCTCAACTGCGGAGGTTCCCCCTAAAAGAGAAGGGTCCCCAGCCCCACACCGGGATCCTCACCCCAAGTTTTCAGTGCTGGAAAGAGAAGTCCCCATGACTTCTGGCTGTGGAACCCAGCGGAAATTGTGGCTGAGTGAGACATAAGGCTGAGAGAATAGCAGACTTTTCTCTTCTGGGCCTGTGTATGGACTTAGAGCTGATGAGCTCACTCACTTTGAGCTCCAGCGCTGGGGCAGCATCTCAAAAGATGCCAGAGATATACAGGGAGGAGCTGAGTTGTCTGGCTTCAGGCAAGGGCTGGAGGGGCAGCTTTCTCCCAGATAGAAGTGCATTGTTCCTTTGTTGAACCCTTCCCTACCCGGCTTGTACACTCAGGTGACCGCCATATCTACATAGCTAACACTGGTTGCCCAACCCTGATGAGACCCTGAGACCCTGCCCCTCCCAATGTGTGAACCCACCCAAGGTGCTTCCAGTGGATTTTACATACAAACCGCCTGTCTTGGCTCATGCTGCAAACTTTCCTAAAATCTCTCAAAGGTTCACAAAACCTAAATAAGCTACATCTGGCCTCAACATTACCCGTACCTCTCGTTGAGCAATCCCAAACCCAGCCATAGCAGCAGCTTTGTGACTTGGCCTCTCCAGGCACTTCCAAGCCAAACATGAGTGGTGGCCATCTTTGGATTGATTGGTGGCTCATGCCAAATGGCCTCGGACAGGGCACAGCCTGAAGTTTAACTTGGCCTGGGGCAAGACCCCTCCCAGAAGGCCGTGGCCAGCACACCCAGTGACTTCAATCTGAGCCAGAGCATCACCCAGAGTTACATATGAGGTCAACAAATCAAAAAGGCAGACAGGACAGGTACAAGAGTCCTGTTAAAGTGAATCCTGTTCCGTAGAGTCGGCCTCTCATCGGCCAATACTTACAACCAATCAGCCTTCAGGTCAATCCCTCCTACTGACATGCAAACAGTAACAAAACCTCAACTATAATAGGTAGGTACACACAATCCTTGAGTGACACAAGGGACACACCCTAGGGCACCTAGCTCAGGTGACCAGGGAAGCCTGCACCACTGGACTCTACAGGACACCTATTATATAAAGCCACTCTACTAAGACGAAGAGACATAGCAGCCATACCTAATATATAGAAAAACAAAAACAAAAACAAAAACAAAGAGAAGCAGCCAAAATTGGGAGACAAAAAAAAACATGTCCCAAATGAAGGAACAGAACAAGCTCCAGAAAAAGAATAAACAAAATGGAGACCAACAATCTATCAGAAGCAGAGTTCAAAACACTTGTTATAAGGATGCTCAATGACCTTAGGAGAAGAATAGATGAACTCAATGAGAACTTTATCAGAGAAATAGAAAACATAAAAATGGAGATAGAAAACATAAAAAAGAACCAGTCAGAAATAAAGAATACAATAACCGAAATGAAGAATATCTTAGGAGGAATTAAGAGTATATTATGTGAAGCAGAGGATATAATCAGTGATTTAGAAGATAAGGTAACAGAAAACATCCAATCAGAACAGTTACAAGACAACGGAATCCAAAAACTGAGAATAGCTTAAGGG
>NW_011888860.1:5254650-5259526 GCF_000151845.1 Pteropus vampyrus | reverse complement strand
ATGAATGGATAAAAAAGAGGTGGTCATACATACATTGAAATATTATTCAGCCATAAAAAATAAAATAAAATCTTACTATCTGCAACACCATGGATGGACCTAGAGAGCATTGTACTGAATAGATCAAGTCAAAGATAAATGTCATATGTGAAATCTAGAGAACAGGATAAACGAACGACAGAAACAAGCTCATAGATATAGAGAGCATTTTCATTGTTGTCAGATTGGAGACTGGAGAATGGGTGAAGTGGTAAAGAGGATTAAGAGGTACAAATTGGTAGTTACAAAATAATCATGGAAATGTAGAGTATAGGATGGGGGATATAGTAAGTAGTAGTATTGTAATAACTATGTATTGTGTTAGATGGGTACTGGATTTATCAGGGTGATCACTTCATATATTATATCAATATCTAACCATTATGTTGTGCACCTGAAACTAGCATAGTATTGTATGTCAACTTGAATTGAAATAATGTATAAAAATAAAAAAAGAAAGAAATAGAGTGAACAGACCAATAACAAATTTAAAACTTTTCAACAAAAAAAAGCCCAATACCAGAGGGCTTTTTGGCTGAATTGCACTAAATATTCAAAGAAGAATTAATATCATCTTATTAACCATGGCTGAATTGCACTAAATATTCAAAGAAGAATTAATATCATCTTATTAAATTATTAAAATAAAAAAAAAAAAACAAAGAAGAGTAAGCCCTTCCAAATTTATAAGCCCAGTATCATACTGGTACTGGATGACAAAGACACCATAAGAAAAAGAACTACAGGCCAATATACTTGATGAATATAGATACAAAAATTCTCAACAAAATACTAGTAACCCAAGTCCAATGGCACAATAAATCTCACCATGACCAAATAGGAATTATCCCTGGAATTCAAGTGTCAACATATACAAATCAATCAATGTGAAATACCACATTAATGGAATAATGAATAAAGATCATATGAATGTCTCAAAAGATACAGAAAATGTGTTTGGTGCAATTCAATACTTCAATACCTTTACATGATAAAAACTATTAACAAACTAGGACTAGAAGGACATTATCTCAATATAATAAAGGCCTATATGCAAAATTCACAGCTAACATACTTAACAGTGAAAAACTGAAAGCTTTTCCTGTGAGATCAGAAACAAGGCAAGAATGCCCACTCTAGCCACTTTTATTCAACATAATACTAGAAGTCATAGCCAGAGTAAGTAAGGAAGAAAAAAAGAAAAAGACATTCAAATTGAAAAGAGAGAAGTAAAATAGTACTTGTTTGCAGAAAACATATTATATAAAGAAAACCCTAGACTTTATAAAAAAAACACACAACTTAGAAATAAGTTTGTTGTAGAATATAGAATCAACATACAAAAATGAATGTGTGTCAATACTCTAACAACTATCTGAAGGAAATTAGGAAATCAGTTTGATTTACAATAGCATCAGAAAAATTAAGAAGAATAAACTGAACTACAGAGGTGAAAAATTTTATACTGAAAACCTCAAAACATTGATGAAGAAAATAAAGCAAGACAGAAACAAAAACATCCTGTATTCAAGGATTAAAAGAATTAATATTGTTAAAAGATCCATATTACAAAAAAGAATCTACAGAGTGAATGCAATCTCTATCAAAATCAAAAAAAATTTTTATAGAAATGGAAAAAATTTTCTAAAATTAATAATAAATTACAAAAAGCCTCCCATAGCCAAAGCACTCTTGAGCAAGAACAGCAAAGCTAAAAGCATCACATTTCTTGATTTCAAAATATATTATAAGCCACAGTAATCAAAACAATATGATACTGGCATAAAGACAGACTTTTTATTTCTTCAGGTTTTTTCTTTCAATTATATCTTTTTTCTATATGATCTATGTTTACTTTGTTTTGTCTTTCCATGCTTATGCTTTTTCCTTCAAATAGTGTGAACAGTTTGCAGATGGCTTATAGATCAAATGGATACCATTATTAACACCATTTTTGACTTATCGAATTGAAACTGTATCTTTTGACACTTTACTATAAACGTTAGGAAAACCAACTCTCTTAAAATTCATGCCACCTCTTGCTACCTTCTCTTTCTCATAATTCTTAGATTAATAATTTAATGTTTTAATTTATTCTTATAGTTATACTTTTTGCATTCAAAAAAGTGAGGGAATCACTACAGTTATTTCATAATCTTCTTTTTACCACTGTCATTCACTTGTGGCTTGGCATATTAGTAAATTTAATTAGATTCAATGCTCAGTGTTGATTCTTTTACCTTGTCTTTTTGACTGGAGTTATATTTCCAGTAAGATATTGTGCTACATTCTCTGAGTTCTAGCTCATTTGACAAGTGACTTTCTAATTTTTCTGACTATATAATTCTTAACTAAAACTAAAATTATCTGAAATTTTTATATGTGTGTGTGTACTCCTTTTCAGATTCACTATTTATTTAAGAAGACCATGGCGTATCTGTCTTCTTTTACAAGAAAAGTTGTTTTTAGATATTTTTCTGAGTGATAATTTTTTGCTCTTTCTTTCTCAAAGTCTATTGTCTCATAGATACAACTCAGGTTGATATTTAAATGCTCTGAGAATTAATTGTCTTGGACGTTACCTAATAATCAATCACTTTCTCAAAACATGAAAGATGCGGTGTGGTTTGATATCAAGAGCATTTTAGCTTCATTAAGATTCTCTGCCAACACTCTACATTTAGATACTGACAAAAAACCAATAACACTTGTTTTAGACAGTATTTGATTTAGCATACTTGTTTTAATATAGGTAACCATCCCAGGCACATATTTCCCTGTTCCTTTAATATTAATAAATGTTATCAGTGACACCATGATCCAACCAAAATAATCTTTATTTTGAATTTTAAATATTGGGGATTAATTATTTCAATCTTCTTTCCTCTTCTAAAAGATCCAATTTTCTTGGGTAATTTTATCTATATGAATTTCAGTTTTCAGAGAGGAGCATTGTATTTATTTATTTAGTTAGTTAGTTAGCTAGTTATTAATTTTTTGATTAAAGTTGACATTCAGTATTACTTTATATTAGTTTCAGATATACAGCAAAATAGTTAGACATAAATTTGTATAATTTATGAAGCGATACTCTGATTCACCTAGTATCTACCTAGAATTATTCATAGTTATTACAATATTATTGACTTTATTTTCTATGTTGTACTTTACATCCCTGTGACTATTTTATAACTACCGATTTGTACATTTTAATTCCTCTACTTTTTAAATCAGCCACCTAACAGCCCTCTCATCTGGCAATCACCAGTTTGTTTCTGTATCCATGAGTCTCTTTCCGTTTGGTTTGTTAGTTTATTTTGTTCTTTAGATTCCCCATATAAGTGAGATCATATGGTATTTTTCTTTCTCTGTTCGACTTATTTCACTTAGCCTAATACCCTCTAGGTCCATCCCTGTTGTCGCAAATAGACCTATTGTCTATCAAGGGGCATGTCCATACCTTGGCTATTGTAAATAGTGCGGCAGTAAACATAGGTGCATATATCTTTTTGAATTAGTGTTTTGATTTTCTTTGGATGAATACCCAGAAGTGCAATTGCTGTATCATAAGGTAGTTCTATTTTTAATTTTTTGAGGAAACTCCAAACTGTTTTCCATAGTGGCTACACCAATTTGAAATCTCACCACAGTGCATGAGAATTCCCTGTTCTCCACATCCTCTCCAGCACTTATTTTTGATTTATTGATGTTAGTCATTCTGATAGTGTGAGGCAATATCTCATTGTGGTTCTAATTTGCATTTCTTTTATGATTAGTGACGTTGAGCAATTTTTCTTATGATATTGGCCATCTGTAAGTCCTCTTTGGAGAAATGTTTAGTAAGGTCTTCTGCTCACTATTTAATTGGATTTTGTTGTTGTTGTTGTTGTTGTTGTTGTTTTGGTGTTGAGTTGTATCTATTTATAAATTTTGAATATTAACTTATCAGATGGTGTTATTGGCAAATACATTCTCCTATTCTGAAGGCTATGTTTTTGTTTTATTGATATATTCCTTTGCTATGCAAAATCTTTTTAGTTGATACAGTTTCATTTGTTTATTTGTTCTTTTATTTCTCTTACCCAAGGAGATATATCAGAAAAACAATATGTTACTGAGAGTAATGTCAGAGTGTTTACTGTCGATATTTTATATTAGGAGTTATGGTTTGGGGTCTTACATTTAAGTCTGTAATCCATTTTGAGTTTATATGGTGTAAGAAAGTGGTCCAGTTTCATTTTTTGCATGTATTTGTCCAGTTTTTCCAACACCATTTGTTGAAGAGACTGTCTTTACCCATTGTATATTCTCACCTCATTTGTCACGGATTAAATCACCATATAGACGTAGATTCATTTCTGGGCTCTCTGTTCTGTTCCATTGATCTATGTGTCTGTTTTTTTTTTTTGCCAATCACATGCTGTTTTGATTATTATAGCCTTGTGGCATAGTTTGATATCAAGAATTGTGATACCTCCAACTTTGTTCTTTCTCAAGATTTCCATGGCTATTCAAGGTCTTTTATTGTTCCATAAAAATCCAACTTGATTATGATATATGATCTTTTTAATGTCTTGCTGACTTTGGTTTGCTAACTTTTTAAAGGATGTCCACACCCACATTTGTCAGAAATATTGGCTTATCATGATCTATTTTTGTAATATATTTGTCTAGTTTTGGAATCAGGGTAATGGCCTCATAAAATGAGATTAGGAGCTTTCCTTCCTCTTGAATTTTTTTGGAATAATATGAGAAGAATGAGTGTTAATTCTTCTGTGAATGCTTGGTAACATTCACTGTGAAGCCATTTGGTTCAGGACTTTTTTTGTCGGCAGTT
>NW_011888860.1:5241249-5254600 GCF_000151845.1 Pteropus vampyrus | reverse complement strand
ACTGAGAGTAATGTCAGAGTGTTTACTGCCGATATTTTATATTAGGAGTTATGGTTTGGGGTCTTACATTTAAGTCTGTAATCCATTTTGAGTTTATATGGTGTAAGAAAGTGGTCCAGTTTCATTTTTTGCATGTATTTGTCCAGTTTTTCCAACACCATTTGTTGAAGAGACTGTCTTTACCCATTGTATATTCTCACCTCCTTTGTCACGGATTAAATCACCATATAGACGTAGATTCATTTCTGGGCTCTCTGTTCTGTTCCATTGATCTATGTGTCTGTTTTTTTTTTTTGCCAATCACATGCTGTTTTGATTATTATAGCCTTGTGGCATAGTTTGATATCAAGAATTGTGATACCTCCAACTTTGTTCTTTCTCAAGATTTCCATGGCTATTCAAGGTCTTTTATTGTTCCATAAAAATCCAACTTGATTATGATATATGATCTTTTTAATGTCTTGCTAACTTTGGTTTGCTAACTTTTTAAAGGATGTCCACACCCACATTTGTCAGAAATATTGGCTTATCATTATCTATTTTTGTAATATATTTGTCTAGTTTTGGAATCAGGGTAATGGCCTCATAAAATGAGATTAGGAGCTTTCCTTCCTCTTGAATTTTTTTGGAATAATATGAGAAGAATGAGTGTTAATTCTTCTGTGAATGCTTGGTAACATTCACTGTGAAGCCATTTGGTTCAGGACTTTTTTTGTCGGCAGTTTTTTGATGACTGACTTGATCTTGTTAGTAGTAATCAGTAAGTTCAGATTTTCTGTTTCTTCTTGACTAAGTCTTAGAATATTCTTTTTCTAATTAATGTGTTCATTTCTTCTAGATTGTCCAATTTGTTGGCACATAATTGTTCATAGTATTTTCTTATGATCCTTTGCATTTCTGTGGAGTCGATAGTCGTGTCTCTTCTTTAATTTCTGAATTATTTTTAGCCCTCTCTTTTCTTTTCTTGATGAGTCTGGTTAAAGGTTTATCAATTTTGTTTACTTTTTCAAAGAACCAGCTATTGGTTTCATTGAACTTTTATGTTGCTTTTTTAGACTCCTCTATCGTGTTTACTTTTGTCCTGATCTTTATTACTTCCTTTCTTCTACTCACTTTGGGCTTTGCTGTTTTCTTTTTTTAATTGTAAAGTTAGGTTGATTTTTTGAGATTTTTTCTTGTTTCTTGGGCTGGACTTGTATTGCTATAAATCCCCCTCTTTGGACTGCTTTCGCTGTGTCCCATAGATTTTGGATCATTGTGTTTTTATTTTTCTTTATCTCAAGATAACTTTTGATTTCTTCTTTGATCTCACTGTTAACCCATTCATTGTTTAGCAGCATGTTATTTAGCCTCCATGCATTTGTGTATTTTTCAGTCTTTTTAATGTAATTGATTTCTAGTTTCATACCATTGTAATCAAAAAAGATGCTTGATATAATTTCAATCTTCTTAAATTTATTTAGACTTTTTCTCACTTAATATATGATCTATCTTAGAAAATGTTCCATGTACACTTGAGAAGAATGTATATTTTGCTGCTTTGGAGTGAAACGCTCTAAAATTATCAGTTAAATCCATCTGGTCTAGTAAGTCATTTAAGGCCAATGTTTCCTTTTTGATTTTCTGTCTGGAAGATCTGTCCATTGGTGTCAATGGGGTGTTCAAGTCCCCTACTATGAGTGTATGACTGTCAATCTCTCCCTTTATGCCAGTCAACATTAGGTGCTCTTATGTTGGGTGCATAAATATTTACTAGAGTTATGCCCTCTTGTTAGATTGATCTCTTTATCATTATGTAATGTTCTGCTTTGTTTCTTATTTGCAGCCTTTGTTTCCAAATCGATTTTGTCTGTTATAAGTATTGCTACCCCAGCTTTTTCTTTTTTCTTCATTTCCATCTGGTTGAAATATCTTTTTCTATCCCTTTATTTTCACCTGTGTGTGTCATTTAATCTGAAGTGGGTCTTTTATAGACAGTATGTGTGTGAGTTTTTTCTTATACATTTGGCTATGCTTTGTCTTTTGATTAAAGTATTTAACCCATTTACATTTAAAGTGATTGTTAATAGGTACATAGATAGTTATTGTCATTTTATTTTTCATATTTATGGTTTTTTTCCTTTCTTTTTTCTTAAAGAAGTTCCTTTAACATTTCTTATAATACTGACTTGGTGGTGATAAATTTCTTAAGCTTTTTCCTTTCTAGGAAGCTCTTTATCTTACCTTCAAATTTAATTGATAGACTTGCTGGGTAGAATAGTCTTGGTTATAAGTTCTTGTTTTTCATCACTTTGAATATTTTGTGCCAATCCCTTCTGGCCTGCAAAGTTACAGTTGAGAAATCAGCTACAATCTTATGGAAGGTCCCTTGTAAGTAACAAGCTGCCCTTCTCTTGCTGCTTTTAGAATTCTCTCTTTGTCTTTAATCGTTGCTATTTTAATTATAACGTGCCTTGGTGTGAGTCTGTTTGGGTTCATCTTGTTTGTGACTCTCTGTAGTTGCAGGACTTGTATGTCTGTTTTCTTCCCTAGGTTAGGAAAGTTTTCAGTCATTATTTCTTGAAATAGGTTTTCAATCCCTTGCTGCCTCTCTTACTTTCTGGTACCTCTAGGATGTGAATGTTGTTATGCTTAACGTTGTCTCAGAGGTGCCTTAAACTATCCTCATTTTTTCTTTTTTTCTTTGACTTTTCCGATTGGGTGTTTTCTGTCATCTTGTCTTCCAAATTGCTGATTTGATCCTCTGCTTCATCTAATCTACTGTTGATTCCTTCTAGTGTATTATTTATTTCAGTTATTATATTCTTTATTTCTGACTCATTCTTTTACATGGTTTTTATGTCCTTTTTTTATGCTTACTTTCTCTTTCTTGAGGTTACCTCTGAGATATTCTATTCTTCCCCTGAGTTCATTGAGCATCCCAGTTTTGGCCAGGTGGCTTTATGTAGTAGGTGCCCTGTATCACACAGTGGCACAGTCTTCTTGAACATCTGTGTTGAGTGCTCCAGGAGTGTCTTTTGTGTAGGTCATGTGTGTCCTCCTATTGTAGTTGAGCCTTGATTGCTATTTGCACATCAGTAAGTGAGATTGACTCTCAGACTGACTGTGAGATTGAACACACCCACAACATATGAGCTGCTGTTTGGGAGTTGACCCTACAGAATGTGATTTGCCCCAGCAGGCTCATGTATCTGTGGAGACCACTCTTTGGGTTTGCTGTTTCTGGGTTTAAACAGGTAATGCTCTGTTGTGGTCTAGTGCCAGCCTCCAGGTGTGTTGATTCTGGGGCTTCTTGGTAGGGAATCCAGTGCAGGACAAGTCAGCCACTTCCTGTGACCACCCAGGACTACCTGGTAGAAATTACAAAGTTAATCATGGCTGGTTACTGCCCGTGCTGGTCCTGGAGGCATGTGGGAGAGATCACAATGCAAATTGAAGCCAGCTGTTACCAGTACTGGGCCTGGGGCAGCTCAGCAATTGTCCCAGGGCACCCCAAGGCCTGTGGTTGCCTGACACCTGCCCATAAGGTTCAGCAGCTGAGAGAACCTCAGGTGGTATTCAAATTGAGTGAGACAGGGTTCCAGGGAGTCACCAGGGTGGAGCAAATTGTGTTCTCCAGGTTATTGCAGAGCCTAAGATGCCAGTGCTAAGACTGTGGCCACTCTTAAAATCGCAGATCACACTGAAGCCAGCCTCTGCTCTCCTCAGGCCCATAGACCCCAGAGATTTGTTCAAGAAATACTGAAGCTCAGGTCAAGACTAGTTACCCACCACCAAAAGTGACTCCAAAGGCTTGGGAGCCTGATTGCTATTAAAGGAGCCTCCTGCAGAGAGCCGAGGAGGGAAGTAGGGGCAGGTTGTGGTTGCCTAGCTACAAAAATGCCTCCAGCACTGTTTGAATTGGGTGGGGTGGGGTCTAAGGGAGTCACCAGGTGGAACGCATGGAGTTTACCAGGCCAGTGAAGATTCTGATTTGGCTGTGTGAGTGGAGGGCTCAACACAGGTAAGATGGTGCCTACTTATAGTCTGTACAGGAGAAGAACTTAACAGAGACAATGGTTGCTATCCCTCTAGCCCTCCTCCTGAAGCCACACAACGCGGTCTTTCTCAGTATGTTCCTGGTGCCTCCTAAGCTACCATCCCTCCACAGGAGCTCAGGATGATTGCCTGTGAGTGAATCTGTGTGCTAGCCCTTTAAGGGAATGTCTAAGTTTTCAGCAGCCTTCTGTGTTACCTGAAAGATTAAAATCTCCTCTGATTTTCACAGCCAGATTTCGTAGGGACTCCTCTTATTTGCAGTGGAACCCTGGGCTTGGGAGCCCTGTTGTGAGGTTTAAGCTTCTTACTCCTTAGTGTTTGGAGGACCTCTGCAGCCGAGATATCTCTCTGAATGCTCAACTGCCACATGTAGGTTTGGGTCTTGCCCTTTTTGAGTCTCTGCTCCTCCTACCAGTCTTGATATGACCTTTTCTTTATATCCTTAGTTATAAGAGTCCTGTTCTGCTAGTTGTTGGATGTTTCTCCAGGTTAATTGTTCTATAATTGAGTTGTAATTTTTATGTGGTCATAGAGAAGGCGACTCTGCCATCTTGCTTGGAACTGAGGAAAGAACATGCTAAATAACAAATTACAAATGATTCTCTTACACCATTTATCCAGTATTATGGTGATTCATCTGAATGTTGTTCTGATAATAACTAACATGCCATTTGAGGCCACCACAAAAAAAAATATACTAATGGATTGCGTAATTTCTCATATTACACATACAGCATCACTTTGTTACTGAAATTTGAGAGATTTAGGGAATGGTAATAGAAATATGTATAATCCTTATTTTAAATGAGTAGCCAGATACACATCACAACTATTATGCAAACAAATATCTTTTGAGCCTCTTTTTAAATCCAAATACTTATGTTTTATGAAGATGGATTTGACTAATTGGGAATTTGGAGTATTAAAGTAGTCTTTGTTGCAAATGTTCCAATCTCTCAGTACATTTTCCCTCTTTGACTTTCATTTCACATATATGCTCTTATTTTATTTATTTATTTTAAAATTAATTTATTTTTATTATGGTGACATTGGTTAATGAAATCCAGTAAGTTTCAGATGTACAATTCAAGTTGCTTTTTAAAGGAAAGAAAAAAAATAATTGGGAATATGCTTAAAGAGGTTTAATGAAGAAAAAAAATCATTATGCAAAATATTCATTTTTTTTAATATTCCCTTTACACATAACCCCTTTGTTTTAAAGTTCTAGTTGTAGAGACTTCATAACTTGTTCTCTTTCACACACTTACTAGTATGCATTGTTTATTCTCCAGGAAGAGTTCCTTGCTTATGATTTATTTATAGTGCTTTGCAACTCATTCAACATGCATTCCTGAAATTTTGGCAGGACAGGGACTATCCTGGATTCTTCCTTTTCTTATAATTTTTTTAGATGCTCAGGCATGGCTTGTCAAGGAAAATTGTTACAGACATTCTCTCCTCTTCTGGTTTTTGGAATGGTTTTCTGCCTTACAGCATCTGACATACACTATTATTTTTACTGAAATTAAATACAGGATAATGTATTCCACAACCCCATGAATCAATGGTTTATCTCTGGGTTATTAAATTGTCAACAGTATATATCATGGAGAATCATTCTAAATTATTTATTGTAAACTTAAGGGAAAGAAGGAAGCGAAGCTCTGTTTTCTATTAACTGTGTTTTTTCTTTAACTACCAGAAAAACAAATATTGAAAAATAAAACAAAGAACTGTTGACAACACTTAACCTTCAGGCATGACAAGAAGTTTTCATTTCTATCATGCATTTTCTATTCTTTGATCACATTCTATGTTAAAATAAATAAGCCAATTGTAACCAAAGCATTTTTTCTAAAAGAATCTATTTTACAGGATGAGCTGATTACATTTTCAATGGATTTTTTTTTCAATGGATTTACTCCTGTTGTTTTCAAACATGCACTTTATTTTTATTTACAAATATTTTTTGAGTGAACATTGTACACATAACACAAAACTACTTACACAAGAATAACTGACAGTAAAATATGGATTTAGATCTTAGAAGACAAAACAAAGTTTCTCAAATTCTCTATTTTGGGGAGATCTTTGTATCCATATTACATGGTCTTTGAGTCACAAAGCTCTGGATTTGAATAGTTATTCCATTTTTAACCATGAGACCTTAATACATATAATCAATCATTTTAATCCTCAGTTCTATTATATATAAAGGAGGGATAATGACTTTTTTTAGATTGATACCGAGATTAAGTAAAATTTCACACACACACAAACACACCGAGTATAAACATTGTGTTTGCCACAAGAAACATACCACAAAAAAGTATGTTAATTTTAATATTATCAACTATTCCAAGTAATTAATAAATAATTTTACCTAAGTATGGAAACACATCTTCTGTCACTTGCAAATTAACATGTAATATTAATATGCTGCCAACTGATTATTAATATTAAAGAAATGATATTACCACCACAGCTAATTAAATATGAAAATAAGAAATTTTTTCCAATTTCTATCCTAATTGTGAAAACTAAGTTGTCAGAAGACATGTGTGTGTGTCTGTGTGTATATTTATCATGCATATTAGCTTAGTTCTTTTGTGTCTTTTGAAGATATCGCTAGTTAATTATCAGCGAAAATACTTTTTTTTCCTCCTCTAATATATAGGCAAGAATCATCATTTTTGCAAACTTTTTTGTAATTAGAAAGAAATTTTTGCCATGAGATATTAACTATAAATATGCTGTGGATGCTTGGAAAATATTTTGTATTCCTTTTTCTGGGAAACCTCCTACTTCTTACTTTGGAGCTGCATAAGCGATCTTGTGCCAGTGAAGCACAATGCCAATGGAGCTCCCTACTGCTATTTTCCTTATTACTTGTGAAACTCTAATTGATTAAACCACATGATATTTTTTGCCATTTGCACCTAAAAATATTACTAATTATTGATATATTATGCAAACTATGCAAGGCTTACTTAATCATTTAATAATCCAAAGAATTACAGATTTTTTATAGCAATATGGAAACTTAAAGATCACAAAGTCAAATATTTCATCGCTTTGTCCTAGTATATTGGCGAAATAAAAAAAGTCAAGGCATTTGGTTCAACTTAATACTCATTACTATTGAATTAACATAATTTCTTGGATGTTAGATTTTTGCAAACAATGTCTGATTTATCAAATAATATCAGATCTCTTTCCTTATAATAGTTTACATTAAAGTGCTTAATTTGCATGTTGAGGTAGCTATTCTGGGTAGGTAATTTGGAAAGGATCCTCTAGCCAGAAATATTTTCTGTAAAACAAAAATAACAAATTGAAATAATTTTTACATTATTCATTCAGTATATGACAATAAGATACAGTAGTAATACAAATGATATTATATTTAACAGGCAGAGATGAAGCAATCAATCACCAGAAACTAGATTTACGATTATATATTGAGAGCAATAACAATAACAAATGATGTATAATGAATGAGAAACAGGTACAAAAGTAACTCAGTTTATTAATGGTTCATAAATGCATGGATGAGGAGTTGAAAATATGCAAGTTCAATCAAAATTATGGGTACATTTAGGAAATAAAATTGAAGTAACCATGTAGTTGAAATAAGAGAATAGCATACCTGAATATTTTAAAATAAGTATTTTATTTTAAAACAGTTTTAAATTTATAAAATATAAAAATACTATTAAGAATTACCATATACCCTACACTGTATCTCCTGTTATCAATATCTTATGTTAGTATGACCCACTTGTTATAATGAATGAACTGATACTAATACATTATTATTAACTAAAGTCCATTCTTATATCTTATAGGTATTTACCCAATTTCCTTTTTCTGTTCCAGGATCCCATCCACTATACTAATTTAAATTTAGACTTCTCTTGACTATCATAGATTTAAGACTTTGTTTTTGATGACCATCACAGTTTTGAGGAGTCTGGGTTTGGCATTTTATAGACTGTCCCTCTATTTGAAGTCTGTGATATTTTTCTCATTATATAACTGGGTTGTATGTTTTGGGGAGGGAGACTACAGAGGCAAAGTGCCATTTTCATCTCATCATATTAAGAGTACATGTATCCACACAACATCACTGTTTATGTTGATCTTTTATCACCTGGCCGATACAGTGTCCGTCCAATGTTGTGTCCCCTTCTCTTTCCATTCTTTACTTTTTGGAAGAAAGTCACTATATACAGGCTACAATTAAGAAGTGGGAAGTTGTGTGCTTCACCTCCTTGAGGGATACTTACATAATTATTTGGAATTCTTCTTTGTGGAAGATTTCCCCTTCTCCCACATTTATTTATTCAATCATTTATTTTTATCTGTGTAGATTAATGGATATTTAATTTATATTTGAGATTCTAATGTAACATTAGGTGGTTGATCAAATTTTTCTATCCCTGGCCATCTAGAACTCTCTCAGTTGGCTCCTGTATCATATGTATCATATTTTTAAACCTCAACTTATTTTTTTCAGTCCTATAATATGCTCCAGGCTATTCTTATATGTTTTCTGCCCAGTACTAGAATTGGCCACTTCTCCAAGGAGTTCTAGTTCCTTTTATTGTAGAATGGTATTAGATACCAAGATCTGAGTGTTAGATGTGCTCATTACTACTGGAGTTACAGTGCTGATAGGTTTTCTCAGCTCACACAGTAAAAAAAAATATGTGCACATAGAACCTATATACATTCGCATATTTAAATATAGTTCGACATATAATAATCTACATTAAAATAAACATGAGTTCATATCGATGTCTCCAACTCTAATCCATCACCACATGGGTCATTCTAACCTCTTTTTCTTCTATGTAACCATCCGCTGTAACAGTTAGAACCCTGGCTCCTATCACTTAACATCCATTTCCATAACTCTTCAAATTCAGTGGACATATATAATGGAATTACAATGGTAAACCCATATTCCGACGGAAAACAAAATTACCGAATAAAGTACAGTACTTATGAACAAAATGTTTGCTTTGAGACTGTTATAGACTGCCTATTTCCAAATTTAACATCTGTACATTTTTCTTCACCCACTTCATTGACGTTATTTCAAACATTTGTAACCATTAGATCATTTTGTCACATTCTTCATTCTATCCCAGGATTCTTCAAACTCCTAGATGCTATTTTTGAAATTTCCATACATTAAGGTTCACTCTTTGAGTTGTATATTTTTATACCTTTTGTCAAATGCAGAGTGTCATGTATCTACCATTATAGTATCCTTAAAGTTTCACTGCCCTAAAAATTTCCTATGCTTCACCTTTTCAGCTTTTGCTTTTTCTTCTTTCTCCTTCTAACTACTGATCTTTTCTTTCACTAGAGTCACGCTTTATCCAGAATATCATATAATATGACTCAAAAAGCATGTAGCCATTTCAGCCTGACTTGTTTGTTAATAAATATGTTTAAGATTCATCCATGTCTTTTCATGTACTATTTTTTATTTGCATTGGCAATGAATAAGAGTTCCTATGGCTTTACATCCTTGCCATTAATTGGTACTGACATTTTTCATTTGTATTTCAGTCATTGTAATAGATGTGTAGTGGTAGATTTTGTTGTTTTAATTTGAAATTTTCTAATGACAAATGATGTCGAGCTTCTTTCAATATTCTTACTTGCCTTATGTAGACCTTCTTTGCTGAGGTATCTGTTCAGATTTAATTATAACAAATTATAACAAAGTACAGTTCATCAATAATTTTTTTCATTCATTATGCTTTTTAGTGTTGTATCTAACAACTCTTAACCAAATCTCAAATCATCTATATTTACATCTGTTATATTCTAAAAGTTTTATAATTTTCTGTTTTACATCTAAATCTATGATTCATGTTGTTATTATTATTATTATTGTAAAAAAGGAAAGATCTATGTCTAAGTTTCTGGGTATGATTTCTGCAAATTAACTTAGGTTTTCCAACACCTAGGCTTAAAATAATTATTATTCTTTATTGAGTTTCTTTGCTCCTTTATCAAAAATGAGTTGAAAAATTGTGGGATCTATTTCTGGCTTTCTATTCTGTTCCATTAATTTATACTTTCATTCTTTTGACAACGCCATCTTATCTAGATTTCTGTCGCTTTCTATTAAGTTTTAAAATTGAGTAATGTGAGTCTTCCAACTTTACGTTTCATTATTGTGTTGCTTTTCTAGGTCTCTTGCCTTTTCATGTAAATGTTAAAATATATTTTTTATATCTACAGTTTTTCCTCATCTAAAATATGATTTCAGAGACTCTTGGACATGGACAGTGGATTAGTGGTTAACAGAGGAAAGGGGGGTGATGGAGGGAAATCTAACTTTGGGTGGTGAATACACAATGCAATATGTATATGACATACTGTTAGGTAGTTAGACATGAGTGACAGGGGAATAAAGGAATAGAGGCCCAGCCTAGAGACCACCCAAAGATCACCATATTAGTAGTTAGAGAATCCCTTCTGCATCCCCAGACACAAAGGACAGGAAGGCCATAAACTATAGCTGGTTTAATCAGGCCACAGATACCTGCACAGAAGGTAGTGCCCTAATCTGCCCACAATCTAATGCTCATTATACTGTCATTATAATACTATGTTTACACCTGGAAGTTCATGAATCTAATTATAACAAACTGAATTCTGGGTAAGTACATGCACAGTAGGCAAAGTGTTATATAGCAGCCAACAGTCAGTCAAGGTAACCTCACTTTCAGGTCATCTAGGACCTCCCATCATGGCCCAAATATAAACAGAACTTCCCATTTCTCGGGTGTTACAGTCCTCCTTGCTGAAAACCAGATCCTCCTTTGGGGTGTACTCTGTCTTATCTCTTCACCTCCCAAATTCCACAGGGCTGCAGCCTTACTTAGTGTGGCCCATCTCCATTTAAAATGTATTTTCAATAAATCTTACTGTTTCTAAATCTTGCCAATCTGTAATTCTTTGCTGCTTTGGTGGGGAAGAACCGAGGGACAACACACCACATAACATTACATGACCGCCGACTCCTCCCCCATGCCACTGGAGCTATACTGGACTTTACACCACCTCAGCGCTAACGATATTGTTAAATTGTACACTTGAAATGTATTTGATTTTATTACTCAATTTCACTTTGATAATTTTAATAAAAGAAATAAAATGTGGTTTGCTGGGTTTTCAATTTGGATTGGTTTAAACCTAAGATCATCTTGGGAGGAACTGACATCTTAAAAATACTGAGTCTTCCAATCCATGAACGTGGAACTTCTCTCAGTTAATATGATCTTTGATTTCTTTCATTAGGTTTATAATTTTATGTATATAATATATATATATATATAAAGTTTTATACCTGAGTATTTCAATTTACTTGGAGTTATTGTAATTTTTCAATTTTACATTTTAATTTTTAATTGCTGATATAAAAAAGTAATTAAATTTTGTATCTTACTTTATATTTTTTAGTCTTTCTATATTCTTATTAGTACAAAAATATTGTTGATTATTTGGTTGTTTCTACATAGACAATCATGTCATCTGTGAACAAATATATTTTGATTTTTTATTTTCTAATTTGTATATTTTCTTTTTCTTTTTCTTTTTTTTTGATTATGTGTCTTTTTTTCTAAGACTTTTAGTACAATGAATAAGAAATATAATAGGATATACTTTCCCAATCATTCCTTACCAATCATGGAATGAAAGTGCCTGGTTTCTCACCACTGAATATGATGTTTAGTGTAGGTTTTTTTTGTATGTGTTCTTTATCAAATAGAGAAAAGTTATCATTATTCCTACTGTGTTGAATGTTTTCTTTAAATCATTAATGTTAGATTTTGTCAAGCATTTTTTTTGTATGAAAATAATATGAACGTGTTTTTTCTTCCTTATCCTATTTTAATTTCTGTATATTAAAGTCCTGTGCAGAGTGTCATATATTCACCATTAAAGTATACAGAATAGTTTCACTGTCCCCCCAAAAATTCTGTAATTCCCTTATTCACTTGTGGTGGATTACACCGATTGATTTTTTAAAACTGTTGAATCAGCACCAGCCTTGCATAATATATGAACATACATACATATATGTAATATCAGCTACTATTTTAAGTTCTAAACTTTCTGTTTAGTTCTTTTTCATATTATTTTAGTTCATTCCTAAAATTTGCAATATTTTCACTCCTAGTGAGTGTGTTTTTCATTATCTTATGAAGCATAATTACAATGGTTGTTTTAAAAACCTTGTCTGAGATGATAATTCATCTCAGAGTTTTTATTGGCTGATTATCTTTTCTCTTGCAGAAAGGTATCAGTTTTGGCTCTTCTAGTTCTCTTGCAAATCACATAAAACCTTCATTCTAACTTCAGAATTGATCCAAAATGAGAACTATTGTAAGACAATAGGGTGATTCTTGGAAGTCACTTTTGTAACTGTGCAAATCTTGACTTCATTAAAATGACTTTTTAAAATTATTTTTCTCCTTAATTTAAACTGATCTAGGACTCACCTGTTTCTTTTCTTTCTTTATCTTTCTGCAAACTGCACAATCGCTTCCTTAATTATTTAGCCCTTAGGTCAATATCAAACAGTCTTAGTAAGAAAGCCTCAGGTCTGTTGATCACAGAGAGAGTTTCTGTCAAACTAAAGATAATATCATGCAGCTCTACACCCATGAAGGAAGGAGAACCTTACTGACATCCCCTTGAAACCAGACAGCATTATGTCATGATTGACATCAGGACCTGATGCAATGATCAACTGCCTCCTACTCTAGCTTTGACCATCAGTAGAGCCCATGACCCTATCTCCCTTAGCTACCATCCCTTAGCTACCTTGGCTAATGAGTTTTCTTGTCAGCGATCCCCAACCTTTTTGGCAACAGGGACCAGTGTTCCTATGAGAATCTAATGCCTAATGATCTGAGGTGGAGCTGAGGTGGTGATATTTAAACTGAGGAGTGGCTGCAAATACAGATGAAGCTTCTCTTGCTCACCCTCCGCTTATCTCCTTCTGTGCGGTCCGGTTCTTAACAGGCCATGGCCTGGTACTGGTCTGTGGCTCAGATGTTGGGGATCCCGGCCCTATATAACCAACCTCTTAGAGGTTATATAGGGCCGGGTTCCCCAACATCTGAGTCTCCAGGCTTAGTGCTGTTTCCTTAAATAAACCTCCATTTTCTTTGTTCATCTCTTCTTTGATTTGATACATGCAGGCAAAAGGAATTCCTTGAGCTTGGTAATACTTTTCATGTTTGAATTTCAAGATCATGTAGGATTTTGACAGAAAATA
>NW_011888860.1:5238983-5240359 GCF_000151845.1 Pteropus vampyrus | reverse complement strand
TATTTCATTTCAGGTTATATGCAATATAAAATTCTTGGCATATGTTAAGGTCATCAAATCAAATCTGTCTTCATAATAATAAATCTTCATGATCGAAAATAAATAGAAAACTGGAGAATGACTAGACAAATGTGATTTAAACTTTAGCTCTTTGGTGTATCATTAGTCATTGAAACATTAGACATTTATTAAGTGCCTACTAAATTCCAGGCATTGTTTTAGGTGTAAGCAGTAGAGTAACAAACATGACAGTCAAAATCCTGCTCTCTGTGTAATCTAACCCGATAATAAGAAAGACATCTTTCTCAATGGGATAGGCTAATAACAGAGAAGCTTCCTATGACTTAGCTGCTGCAAAGGGTTAGGGTAACAGGATATTTTCAGGTGTAAGTCTCCAAAAGGCCAATTGAGCTGCTTAAATAACAAAGAAATGGTTTATTCAGCAGCTCAACAATGCCTTTCTGTGCTATGTCACCACTATTGGCTTTATCCTCAGGCTGGTAGAAATATGGATGCAGCAGTTCTGAAAATATTAAAGAGACAGAGCAACCTTCCTTTTAAGGCACTTTTGCTTATACTGTCTGTCTTGGTGTATATATCAACCCTACTAACCATGTATAACAGAATTCATAGTCCACATGCTATGATAAAAAAGGGAATTAAGACAAGAAATCTAGTCTCCTCATGCACGGTCCTGAATACATTCTCCAGCTCTCATAACCGCCCTCTGTTAAGCTCTGGTTCTTAGTTAAATATGGGACTTCCATCGAAAATTATGTCAAACGTCGTAAGTGTTTTCCACAGGATAATCTCTAATGTTTTTACTCTTGTGACCTAATATCTGTCACTTCTGCAAACTGTGATCTCTGTAATTTGATTTTGAAACCCATTTGTTATTCTGAACTTCTGACTATTTAATATTTAATACTGCATACCCTAGTGTAGAATTATATTTATATTCTATATTTAGAAATAATTATATTTTAAAAATCATCTTGAATTGTGAAATGTTTAAATTCTGATAATCGGCTAGATCTTCATTCAGCTACAGGTAGCAGAAATACCTAGTTTAGCATAGAAACATAGTCAATAATATTGTAATAATTAGGTGTATTAGATGGGTGCTAGACTTAGCAGGGTAATCACTTCATAAGTTATATAAATATCTAATCACTATGTTGTACACCTGAAACTAATAATATTGTAAGTCAACTGTAATGTAAATTTTTTTAAATATAAAATTTAAAATATAAAAACATAAAAATTTTAAACTGATAATAACCTCTGTTATTTTTCTGAGATTCATGATATTTGATGTATTTGTAAGCTTTTGTAAGTTTGTGATATATTGTAATTTCTTTTTTCATTCCAAATAA
>NW_011888860.1:5237040-5238773 GCF_000151845.1 Pteropus vampyrus | reverse complement strand
AATAACTCTATGTCTCATGGGAAAGAAACCTGATGGTAAGTAGTCCAGGATTTAGTACAGTGATTAAACAAGATGGACAGAAAATAATAATCCTTATTTTTCCTTCTTTGCCATCTTGAAATTTGGTTCCACCTCAAGGAAGCAAGATGACAATTGCACTTTCAGGCATCTCATGGTCCTTCCAGAAAGAAAGAAGTAATAAGCTGGTAAAGGGAAGTTCTCATCAGGGATTGATACCTATATCTCATTGCATTGCTCAGAAATGTGTCACATAGTCACGGTTAGCTGCAACAGAAGCTAGAGTATTAATTATGTTCAAATTTTGATCCTCCGAAGTAGAGAAAGACAAGGGAGAACGAGATTGGAATAAGAATTATAAAATACTTGCTACACTGAATGAATTAGCAAATGCAGATGAATGAGTGTATCACATACTATATACAACAAATCTCATAATCCTCTGGAATTGAGAAATCTTGTCCCAAAGATATAAAACACATGTGTTTTTGACAAGTTACAAGAATGAAATTAATTATGTCTAAATTTATTGAGTAGCTACTATGTCCTTGTTGTTTTAAGTTTTTTACTTGTATTAACTAATCTGCTCATAATTTATGAGACTAGTACTATTATTAGGCCCATTTAACAGATAAGGACACTGAGGCAGGAGGGGGAATTTACTTCTTATTCCAATTATTCACACAGATGACTATTTTTTATTGGTATAAAGGAATAATCTAGCACACATTTTAGGTTCATATGGCATTGATATAATAAATTTAAAAGAATACATGTTAGAATACCAGAGAATATAATCTGGAGGATATGCACAGAATGTGGTTGTTATTCATAGAAACAAACAAAGAAGAACCAATTATGTTATTTACTTCTTATTATAGCATAGTTTCATATTACAGATGTTTGAAAAAGTGATCTATTATAACATGAGATCAGTTCTCTACTCTTGTCTTGGGTCAGCACTTTGTTAAAATATAAGCAAATGATAGTACCATAAAATCATATATTACTAACAATGAGTAGTTAATCATTTCAATTTCTTGGTCATTAGTATTGTTTCACTTTGTAACAAAGACTAAGAACTTTACTGATAAAAAATAGAAAACAATGTAATTTCCTTCTTAATGTTTCAGCCTATAAGTTATATCATTAAACCTATATAATTGAAATATAAATTGTAATCTGACCCTTCAAGGTAAATTTTATTAAAAAGGGGTCAAAATTTTTTATTAGGTTTATGAACTCATTTTTAATGCTGAAGTATAACAATGATTGTATAAAATTTATAGTTATGCATTTCATTAACACTTTCAGAGTAGGTTATAAAACCATGGTATATCTCTATTATCCTTCAAAGTTTTCTTGAACAGATAAATTGTCTATAAATTGCCTGTGGTTTTCCCGCTAAGTAGTTACTAACTTTGCCTTTGATTAAAAATGAGAATGACATCAAGATTATATTTGGAGTGACAATTGCCATTATTGGCCTTCTTCCAACCAGCTAAGTGGTAGATGCCTCTTCCTTGTCTCTTCATCCTACTAACATAGGGAGGGTGTGAGCTTCCCCATAGCCTGAGTCTTTAGGTCATGTTTTGAGGCAGTCTTCTTTCTCTCCACCTCTTCAATCATTTGATGGATCCCAAGTACCATGGTATCTGAGCCAGAACAATGAGAATAAGATAACTATGTAAGAAGTGCTGTGTCACTATGTCATT